>NW_027195167.1:0-305267 GCF_038502225.1 Cherax quadricarinatus
CCACACAAGTCCATTATCACCCAGGATGACACCCACACCAGTCCATTATCACCCAGGATGCCACCCACACCAGTCCATTATCACCCAGGATGCCACCCACACCAGTCCATTATCACCCAGGATGCCACCCACACCAGTCCATTATCACCCAGGATGCCACCCACACCAGTCCATTATCACCCAGGATGCCACCCACACCAGTCCATTATCACCCAGGATGCCACCCACACCAGTCCATTATCACCCAGGATGCCACCCACACCAGTCCATTATCACCCAGGATGACACCCACACCAGTCCATTATCACCCAGGATGACACCCACACCAGTCCATTATCACCCAGGATGACACCCACACCAGTCCATTATCACCCAGGATGCCACCCACACCAGTCCATTATCACCCAGGATGCCACCCACACCAGTCCATTATCACCCAGGATGCCACCCACACCAGTCCATTATCACCCAGGATGCCACCCACACCAGTCCATTATCACCCAGGATGCCACCCACACCAGTCCATTATCACCCAGGATGACACCCACACCAGTCCATTATCACCCAGGATGACACCCACACCAGTCCATTATCACCCAGGATGCCACCCACACCAGTCCATTATCACCCAGGATGCCACCCACACCAGTCCATTATCACCCAGGATGCCACCCACACCAGTCCATTATCACCCAGGATGCCACCCACACCAGTCCATTATCACCCAGGATGCCACCCACACCAGTCCATTATCACCACCCACCAGTCCATTATCACCCAGGATGCCACCCACACCAGTCCATTATCACCCAGGATGCCACCCACACCAGTCCATTATCACCCAGGATGCCACCCACACCAGTCCATTATCACCCAGGATGCCACCCACACCAGTCCATTATCACCCAGGATGCCACCCACACCAGTCCATTATCACCCAGGATGCCACCCACACCAGTCCATTATCACCCAGGATGCCACCCACACCAGTCCATTATCACCCAGGATGCCACCCACACCAGTCCATTATCACCCAGGATGACACCCACACCAGTCCATTATCACCCAGGATGCCACCCACACCAGTCCATTATCACCCAGGATGCCACCCACACCAGTCCATTATCACCCAGGATGCCACCCACACCAGTCCATTATCACCCAGGATGCCACCCACACCAGTCCATTATCACCCAGGATGCCACCCACACCAGTCCATTATCACCCAGGATGCCACCCACACCAGTCCATTATCACCCAGGATGCCACCCACACCAGTCCATTATCACCCAGGATGCCACCCACACCAGTCCATTATCACCCAGGATGCCACCCACACCAGACCATTATCACCCAGGATGCCACCCACACCAGTCCATTATCACCCAGGATGCCACCCACACCAGTCCATTATCACCCAGGATGCCACCCACACCAGTCCATTATCACCCAGGATGACACCCACACCAGTCCATTATCACCCAGGATGACACCCACACCAGTCCATTATCACCCAGGATGACACCCACACCAGTCCATTATCACCCAGGATGCCACCCACACCAGTCCATTATCACCCAGGATGCCACCCACACCAGTCCATTATCACCCAGGATGCCACCCACACCAGTCCATTATCACCCAGGATGACACCCACACCAGTCCATTATCACCCAGGATGACACCCACACCAGTCCATTATCACCCAGGATGCCACCCACACCAGTCCATTATCACCCAGGATGCCACCCACACCAGTCCATTATCACCCAGGATGACACCCACACCAGTCCATTATCACCCAGGATGACACCCACACCAGTCCATTATCACCCAGGATACCACCCACACCAGTGCATTATCACCCGGGGTACCACCCACACCAGTCCATTATCACCCAGGATACCACCCACACCAGTCCATTATCACACAGGATGCAACCCACACCAGTCCATTATCACCCAGGATGCCACCCACACCAGTCCATTATCACCCAGGATGCCACCCACACCAGTCCATTATCACCCAGGATGCCACCCACACCAGTCCATTATCACCCAGGATGCCACCCACACCAGTCCATTATCACCCAGGATGCCACCCACACCAGTCCATTATCACCCAGGATGCCACCCACACCAGTCCATTATCACCCAGGATGCCACCCACACCAGTCCATTATCACCCAGGATGCCACCCACACCAGTCCATTATCACCCAGGATGACACCCACACCAGTCCATTATCACCCAGGATGACACCCACACCAGTCCATTATCACCCAGGATGCCACCCACACCAGTCCATTATCACCCAGGATGCCACCCACACCAGTCCATTATCACCCAGGATGCCACCCACACCAGTCCATTATCACCCAGGATGCCACCCACACCAGTCCATTATCACCCAGGATGACACCCACACCAGTCCATTATCACCCAGGATGACACCCACACCAGTCCATTATCACCCAGGATGACACCCACACCAGTCCATTATCACCCAGGATGACACCCACACCAGTCCATTATCACCCAGGATGCCACCCACACCAGTCCATTATCACCCAGGATGACACCCACACCAGTCCATTATCACCCAGGATGACACCCACACCAGTCCATTATCACCCAGGATGACACCCACACCAGTCCATTATCACCCAGGATGACACCCACACCAGTCCATTATCACCCAGGATGACACCCACACCAGTCCATTATCACCCAGGATGACACCCACACCAGTCCATTATCACCCAGGATGACACCCACACCAGTCCATTATCACCCAGGATGACACCCACACCAGTCCATTATCACCCAGGATGCCACCCACACCAGTCCATTATCACCCAGGATGCCACCCACACCAGTCCATTATCACCCAGGATGCCACCCACACCAGTCCATTATCACCCAGGATGCCACCCACACCAGTCCATTATCACCCAGGATGCCACCCACACCAGTCCATTATCACCCAGGATGCCACCCACACCAGTCCATTATCACCCAGGATGCCACCCACACCAGTCCATTATCACCCAGGATGACACCCACACCAGTCCATTATCACCCAGGATGCCACCCACACCAGTCCATTATCACCCAGGATGACACCCACACCAGTCCATTATCACCCAGGATGCCACCCACACCAGTCCATTATCACCCAGGATGCCACCCACACCAGTCCATTATCACCCAGGATGCCACCCACACCAGTCCATTATCACCCAGGATGACACCCACACCAGTCCATTATCACCCAGGATGCCACCCACACCAGTCCATTATCACCCAGGATGCCACCCACACCAGTCCATTATCACCCAGGATGCCACCCACACCAGTCCATTATCACCCAGGATGCCACCCACACCAGTCCATTATCACCCAGGATGCCACCCACACCAGTCCATTATCACCCAGGATGCCACCCACACCAGTCCATTATCACCCAGGATGACACCCACACCAGTCCATTATCACCCAGGATGACACCCACACCAGTCCATTATCACCCAGGATGCCACCCACACCAGTCCATTATCACCCAGGATGCCACCCACACCAGTCCATTATCACCCAGGATGCCACCCACACCAGTCCATTATCACCCAGGATGCCACCCACACCAGTCCATTATCACCCAGGATGCCACCCACACCAGTCCATTATCACCCAGGATGCCACCCACACCAGTCCATTATCACCCAGGATGCCACCCACACCAGTCCATTATCACCCAGGATGACACCCACACCAGTCCATTATCACCCAGGATGACACCCACACCAGTCCATTATCACCCAGGATGACACCCACACCAGTCCATTATCACCCAGGATGCCACCCACACCAGTCCATTATCACCCAGGATGACACCCACACCAGTCCATTATCACCCAGGATGACACCCACACCAGTCCATTATCACCCAGGATGACACCCACACCAGTCCATTATCACCCAGGATGACACCCACACCAGTCCATTATCACCCAGGATGACACCCACACCAGTCCATTATCACCCAGGATGCCACCCACACCAGTCCATTATCACCCAGGATGCCACCCACACCAGTCCATTATCACCCAGGATGCCACCCACACCAGTCCATTATCACCCAGGATGCCACCCACACCAGTCCATTATCACCCAGGATGCCACCCACACCAGTCCATTATCACCCAGGATGTCACCCACACCAGTCCATTATCACCCAGGATGCCACCCACACCAGTCCATTATCACCCAGGATGACACCCACACCAGTCCATTATCACCCAGGATGCCACCCACACCAGTCCATTATCACCCAGGATGCCACCCACACCAGTCCATTATCACCCAGGATGCCACCCACACCAGTCCATTATCACCCAGGATGCCACCCACACCAGTCCATTATCACCCAGGATGCCACCCACACCAGTCCATTATCACCCAGGATGCCACCCACACCAGTCCATTATCACCCAGGATGACACCCACACCAGTCCATTATCACCCAGGATGACACCCACACCAGTCCATTATCACCCAGGATGCCACCCACACCAGTCCATTATCACCCAGGATGCCACCCACACCAGTCCATTATCACCCAGGATGACACCCACACCAGTCCATTATCACCCAGGATGACACCCACACCAGTCCATTATCACCCAGGATGCCACCCACACCAGTCCATTATCACCCAGGATGCCACCCACACCAGTCCATTATCACCCAGGATGCCACCCACACCAGTCCATTATCACCCAGGATGCCACCCACACCAGTCCATTATCACCCAGGATGCCACCCACACCAGTCCATTATCACCCAGGATGCCACCCACACCAGTCCATTATCACCCAGGATGCCACCCACACCAGTCCATTATCACCCAGGATGCCACCCACACCAGTCCATTATCACCCAGGATGCCACCCACACCAGTCCATTATCACCCAGGATGACACCCACACCAGTCCATTATCACCCAGGATGCCACCCACACCAGTCCATTATCACCCATGCCACCCACACCAGTCCATTATCACCCAGGATGACACCCACACCAGTCCATTATCACCCAGGATGACACCCACACCAGTCCATTATCACCCAGGATGCCACCCACACCAGTCCATTATCACCCAGGATGCCACCCACACCAGTCCATTATCACCCAGGATGCCACCCACACCAGTCCATTATCACCCAGGATGCCACCCACACCAGTCCATTATCACCCAGGATGCCACCCACACCAGTCCATTATCACCCAGGATGCCACCCACACCAGTCCATTATCACCCAGGATGCCACCCACACCAGTCCATTATCACCCAGGATGCCACCCACACCAGTCCATTATCACCCAGGATGCCACCCACACCAGTCCATTACCAGTCAATTATCACCCAGGATGCCACCCACACCAGTCCATTATCACCCAGGATGCCACCCACACCAGTCCATTATCACCCAGGATGCCACCCACACCAGTCCATTATCACCCAGGATGCCACCCACACCAGTCCATTATCACCCAGGATGCCACCCACACCAGTCCATTATCACCCAGGATGCCACCCACACCAGTCCATTATCACCCAGGATGCCACCCACACCAGTCCATTATCACCCAGGATGACACCCACACCAGTCCATTATCACCCAGGATGACACCCACACCAGTCCATTATCACCCAGGATGCCACCCACACCAGTCCATTATCACCCAGGATGACACCCACACCAGTCCATTATCACCCAGGATGACACCCACACCAGTCCATTATCACCCAGGATGCCACCCACACCAGTCCATTATCACCCAGGATGCCACCCACACCAGTCCATTATCACCCAGGATGCCACCCACACCAGTCCATTATCACCCAGGATGCCACCCACACCAGTCCATTATCACCCAGGATGCCACCCACACCAGTCCATTATCACCCAGGATGCCACCCACACCAGTCCATTATCACCCAGGATGCCACCCACACCAGTCCATTATCACCCAGGATGCCACCCACACCAGTCCATTATCACCCAGGATGACACCCACACCAGTCCATTATCACCCAGGATGACACCCACACCAGTCCATTATCACCCAGGATGCCACCCACACCAGTCCATTATCACCCAGGATGCCACCCACACCAGTCCATTATCACCCAGGATGCCACCCACACCAGTCCATTATCACCCAGGATGCCACCCACACCAGTCCATTATCACCCAGGATGCCACCCACACCAGTCCATTATCACCCAGGATGCCACCCACACCAGTCCATTATCACCCAGGATGCCACCCACACCAGTCCATTATCACCCAGGATGCCACCCACACCAGTCCATTATCACCCAGGATGCCACCCACACCAGTCCATTATCACCCAGGATGCCACCCACACCAGTCCATTATCACCCAGGATGCCACCCACACCAGTCCATTATCACCCAGGATGCCACCCACACCAGTCCATTATCACCCAGGATGACACCCACACCAGACCATTATCACCCAGGATGACACCCACACCAGTCCATTATCACCCAGGATGCCACCCACACCCACACCAGTCCATTATCACCCAGGATGCCACCCACACCAGTCCATTATCACCCAGGATGCCACCCACACCAGTCCATTATCACCCAGGATGCCACCCACACCAGTCCATTATCACCCAGGATGCCACCCACACCAGTCCATTATCACCCAGGATGCCACCCACACCAGTCCATTATCACCCAGGATGCCACCCACACCAGTCCATTATCACCCAGGATGCCACCCACACCAGTCCATTATCACCCAGGATGCCACCCACACCAGTCCATTATCACCCAGGATGCCACCCACACCAGTCCATTATCACCCAGGATGCCACCCACACCAGTCCATTATCACCCAGGATGCCACCCACACCAGTCCAT
Organism: Cherax quadricarinatus; assembly: GCF_038502225.1. Classification (NCBI taxonomy): domain Eukaryota; kingdom Metazoa; phylum Arthropoda; class Malacostraca; order Decapoda; family Parastacidae; genus Cherax; species Cherax quadricarinatus. Next base: position 6,962 of record NW_027195167.1, read on the forward strand.
TATCACCCAGGATGACACCCACACCAGTCCATTATCACCCAGGATGACACCCACACCAGTCCATTATCACCCAGGATGCCACCCACACCAGTCCATTATCACCCAGGATGACACCCACACCAGTCCATTATCACCCAGGATGCCACCCACACCAGTCCATTATCACCCAGGATGCCACCCACACCAGTCCATTATCACCCAGGATGCCACCCACACCAGTCCATTATCACCCAGGATGCCACCCACACCAGTCCATTATCACCCAGGATGCCACCCACACCAGTCCATTATCACCCAGGATGCCACCCACACCAGTCCATTATCACCCAGGATGCCACCCACACCAGTCCATTATCACCCAGGATGCCACCCACACCAGTCCATTATCACCCAGGATGCCACCCACACCAGTCCATTATCACCCAGGATGCCACCCACACCAGTCCATTATCACCCAGGATTCCAACCACAACAGTCCATTACCACCCACACCAGTCCATTGTCACCCAGGATGCCACCCACACCAGTCCATTATCACCCAGGATGCCACCCACACAAATACATTATCACCCAGGATGCCACCCACACCAGTCCATTATCACCCAGGATGACACCCACACCAGTCCATTATCACCCAGGATGCCACCCACACCAGTCCATTATCACCCAGGATGCCACCCACACCAGTCCATTATCACCCAGGATGCCACCCACACCAGTCCATTATCACCCAGGATGCCACCCACACCAGTCCATTATCACCCAGGATGCCACCCACACCAGTCCATTATCACCCAGGATGCCACCCACACCAGTCCATTATCACCCAGGATGCCACCCACACCAGTCCATTATCACCCAGGATGCCACCCACACCAGTCCATTATCACCCAGGTTGCCACCCACACCAGTCCATTATCACCCAGGATGACACCCACACCAGTCCATTATCACCCAGGATGCCACCCACACCAGTCCATTATCACCCAGGATGCCACCCACACCAGTCCATTATCACCCAGGATGCCACCCACACCAGTCCATTATCACCCAGGATGCCACCCACACCAGTCCATTATCACCCAGGATGACACCCACACCAGTCCATTATCACCCAGGATGCCACCCACACCAGTCCATTATCACCCAGGATGACACCCACACCAGTCCATTATCACCCAGGATGCCACCCACACCAGTCCATTATCACCCAGGATGCCACCCACACCAGTCCATTATCACCCAGGATGCCACCCACACCAGTCCATTATCACCCAGGATGCCACCCACACCAGTCCATTATCACCCAGGATGACACCCACACCAGTCCATTATCACCCAGGATGACACCCACACCAGTCCATTATCACCCAGGATGACACCCACACCAGTCCATTATCACCCAGGATGACACCCACACCAGTCCATTATCACCCAGGATGCCACCCACACCAGTCCATTATCACCCAGGATGCCACCCACACCAGTCCATTATCACCCAGGATGCCACCCACACCAGTCCATTATCACCCAGGATGCCACCCACACCAGTCCATTATCACCCAGGATGCCACCCACACCAGTCCATTATCACCCAGGATGCCACCCACACCAGTCCATTATCACCCAGGATGCCACCCACACCAGTCCATTATCACCCAGGATGCCACCCACACCAGTCCATTATCACCCAGGATGCCACCCACACCAGTCCATTATCACCCAGGATGCCACCCACACCAGTCCATTATCACCCAGGATGCCACCCACACCAGTCCATTATCACCCAGGATGCCACCCACACCAGTCCATTATCACCCAGGATGCCACCCACACCAGTCCATTATCACCCAGGATGCCACCCACACCAGTCCATTATCACCCAGGATGCCACCCACACCAGTCCATTATCACCCAGGATGCCACCCACACCAGTCCATTATCACCCAGGATGACACCCACACCAGTCCATTATCACCCAGGATGCCACCCACACCAGTCCATTATCACCCAGGATGCCACCCACACCAGTCCATTATCACCCAGGATGCCACCCACACCAGTCCATTATCACCCAGGATGCCACCCACACCAGTCCATTATCACCCAGGATGCCACCCACACCAGTCCATTATCACCCAGGATGCCACCCACACCAGTCCATTATCACCCAGGATGCCACCCACACCAGTCCATTATCACCCAGGATGCCACCCACACCAGTCCATTATCACCCAGGATGCCACCCACACCAGTCCATTATCACCCAGGATGCCACCCACACCAGTCCATTATCACCCAGGATGCCACCCACACCAGTCCATTATCACCCAGGATGACACCCACACCAGTCCATTATCACCCAGGATGCCACCCACACCAGTCCATTATCACCCAGGATGCCACCCACACCAGTCCATTATCACCCAGGATGCCACCCACACCAGTCCATTATCACCCAGGATGCCACCCACACCAGTCCATTATCACCCAGGATGCCACCCACACCAGTCCATTATCACCCAGGATGCCACCCACACCAGTCCATTATCACCCAGGATGCCACCCACACCAGTCCATTATCACCCAGGATGCCACCCACACCAGTCCATTATCACCCAGGATGCCACCCACACCAGTCCATTATCACCCAGGATGCCACCCACACCAGTCCATTATCACCCAGGATGCCACCCACACCAGTCCATTATCACCCAGGATGCCACCCACACCAGTCCATTATCACCCAGGATGCCACCCACACCACCCACACCAGTCCATTATCACCCAGGATGACACCCACACCAGTCCATTATCACCCAGGATGCCACCCACACCAGTCCATTATCACCCAGGATGCCACCCACACCAGTCCATTATCACCCAGGATGCCACCCACACCAGTCCATTATCACCCAGGATGCCACCCACACCAGTCCATTATCACCCAGGATGCCACCCACACCAGTCCATTATCACCCAGGATGCCACCCACACCAGTCCATTATCACCCAGGATGACACCCACACCAGTCCATTATCACCCAGGATGACACCCACACCAGTCCATTATCACCCAGGATGACACCCACACCAGTCCATTATCACCCAGGATGACACCCACACCAGTCCATTATCACCCAGGATGACACCCACACCAGTCCATTATCACCCAGGATGCCACCCACACCAGTCCATTATCACCCAGGATGCCACCCACACCAGTCCATTATCACCCAGGATGCCACCCACACCAGTCCATTATCACCCAGGATGCCACCCACACCAGTCCATTATCACCCAGGATGCCACCCACACCAGTCCATTACCACCCACACCAGTCCATTATCACCCAGGATGCCACCCACACCAGTCCATTATCACCCAGGATGACACCCACACCAGTCCATTATCACCCAGGATGCCACCCACACCAGTCCATTATCACCCAGGATGCCACCCACACCAGTCCATTATCACCCAGGATGCCACCCACACCAGTCCATTATCACCCAGGATGCCACCCACACCAGTCCATTATCACCCAGGATGCCACCCACACCAGTCCATTATCACCCAGGATGCCACCCACACCAGTCCATTATCACCCAGGATGCCACCCACACCAGTCCATTATCACCCAGGATGCCACCCACACCAGTCCATTATCACCCAGGATGACACCCACACCAGTCCATTATCACCCAGGATGACACCCACACCAGTCCATTATCACCCAGGATGACACCCACACCAGTCCATTATCACCCAGGATGCCACCCACACCAGTCCATTATCACCCAGGATGCCACCCACACCAGTCCATTATCACCCAGGATGCCACCCACACCAGTCCATTATCACCCAGCATGCCACCCACACCAGTCCATTATCACCCAGGATGCCACCCACACCAGTCCATTATCACCCAGGATGCCACCCACACCAGTCCATTATCACCCAGGATGACACCCACCCACGTCCATTATCACCCAGGATGCCACCCACACCAGTCCATTATCACCCAGGATGCCACCCACACCAGTCCATTATCACCCAGGATGCCACCCACACCAGTCCATTATCACCCAGGATGCCACCCACACCAGTCCATTATCACCCAGGATGCCACCCACACCAGTCCATTATCACCCAGGATGCCACCCACACCAGTCCATTATCACCCAGGATGACACCCACACCAGTCCATTATCACCCAGGATGACACCCACACCAGTCCATTATCACCCAGGATGACACCCACACCAGTCCATTATCACCCAGGATGCCACCCACACCAGTCCATTATCACCCAGGATGCCACCCACACCAGTCCATTATCACCCAGGATGCCACCCACACCAGTCCATTATCACCCAGGATGCCACCCACACCAGTCCATTATCACCCAGGATGCCACCCACACCAGTCCATTATCACCCAGGATGCCACCCACACCAGTCCATTATCACCCAGGATGACACCCACACCCAGGATGCCACCCACACCAGTCCATTATCACCCAGGATGCCACCCACACCAGTCCATTATCACCCAGGATGCCACCCACACCAGTCCATTATCACCCAGGATGCCACCCACACCAGTCCATTATCACCCAGGATGCCACCCACACCAGTCCATTATCACCCAGGATGCCACCCACACCAGTCCATTATCACCCAGGATGCCACCCACACCAGTCCATTATCACCCAGGATGCCACCCACACCAGTCCATTATCACCCAGGATGCCACCCACACCAGTCCATTATCACCCAGGATGCCACCCACTCCAGTCCATTATCACCCAGGATGCCACCCACACCAGTCCATTATCACCCAGGATGCCACCCACACCAGTCCATTATCACCCAGGATGCCACCCACACCAGTCCATTATCACCCAGGATGCCACCCACACCAGTCCATTATCACCCAGGATGCCACCCACACCAGTCCATTATCACCCAGGATGCCACCCACACCAGTCCATTATCACCCAGGATGCCACCCACACCAGTCCATTATCACCCAGGATGCCACCCACACCAGTCCATTATCACCCAGGATGCCACCCACACCAGTCCATTATCACCCAGGATGCCACCCACACCAGTCCATTATCACCCAGGATGCCACCCACACCAGTCCATTATCACCCAGGATGCCACCCACACCAGTCCATTATCACCCAGGATGCCACCCACACCAGTCCATTATCACCCAGGATGCCACCCACACCAGTCCATTATCACCCAGGATGCCACCCACACCAGTCCATTATCACCCAGGATGCCACCCACACCAGTCCATTATCACCCAGGATGCCACCCACACCAGTCCATTATCACCCAGGATGACACCCACACCAGTCCATTATCACCCAGGATGACACCCACACCAGTCCATTATCACCCAGGATGACACCCACACCAGTCCATTATCACCCAGGATGCCACCCACACCAGTCCATTATCACCCAGGATGCCACCCACACCAGTCCATTATCACCCAGGATGCCACCCACACCAGTCCATTATCACCCAGGATGCCACCCACACCAGTCCATTATCACCCAGGATGCCACCCACACCAGTCCATTATCACCCAGGATGCCACCCACACCAGTCCATTATCACCCAGGATGCCACCCACACCAGTCCATTATCACCCAGGATGCCACCCACACCAGTCCATTATCACCCAGGATGCCACCCACACCAGTCCATTATCACCCAGGATGCCACCCACACCAGTCCATTATCACCCAGGATGCCACCCACACCAGTCCATTATCACCCAGGATGCCACCCACACCCACACCAGTCCATTATCACCCAGGATGCCACCCACACCAGTCCATTATCACCCAGGATGCCACCCACACCAGTCCATTATCACCCAGGATGCCACCCACACCAGTCCATTATCACCCAGGATGCCACCCACACCAGTCCATTATCACCCAGGATGCCACCCACACCAGTCCATTATCACCCAGGATGCCACCCACACCAGTCCATTATCACCCAGGATGCCACCCACACCAGTCCATTATCACCCAGGATGACACCCACACCAGTCCATTATCACCCAGGATGCCACCCACACCAGTCCATTATCACCCAGGATGCCACCCACACCAGTCCATTATCACCCAGGATGCCACCCACACCAGTCCATTATCACCCAGGATGCCACCCACACCAGTCCATTATCACCCAGGATGCCACCCACACCAGTCCATTATCACCCAGGATGCCACCCACACCAGTCCATTATCACCCAGTCCATTATCACCCAGGATGCCACCCACACCAGTCCATTATCACCCAGGATGCCACCCACACCAGTCCATTATCACCCAGGATGCCACCCACACCAGTCCATTATCACCCAGGATGCCACCCACACCAGTCCATTATCACCCAGGATGCCACCCACACCAGTCCATTATCACCCAGGATGACACCCACACCAGTCCATTATCACCCAGGATGCCACCCACACCAGTCCATTATCACCCAGGATGACACCCACACCAGTCCATTATCACCCAGGATGACACCCACACAAGTCCATTATCACCCAGGATGTCACCCACACCAAACCATTATCACCCAGGATGACACCCACACCAGACCATTATCACCCAGGATGCCACCCACACCAGACCATTATCACCCAGGATGCCACCCACACCAGTCCATTATCACCCAGGATGCCACCCACACCAGTCCATTATCACCCAGGATGCCACCCACACCAGTCCATTATCACCCAGGATGCCACCCACACCAGTCCATTATCACCCAGGATGCCACCCACACCAGTCCATTATCACCCAGGATGCCACCCACACCAGTCCATTATCACCCAGGATGCCACCCACACCAGTCCATTATCACCCAGGATGCCACCCACACCAGTCCATTATCACCCAGGATGCCACCCACACCAGTCCATTATCACCCAGGATGCCACCCACACCAGTCCATTATCACCCAGGATGCCACCCACACCAGTCCATTATCACCCAGGATGCCACCCACACCAGTCCATTATCACCCAGGATGCCACCCACACCAGTCCATTATCACCCAGGATGCCACCCACACCAGTCCATTATCACCCAGGATGCCACCCACACCAGTCCATTATCACCCAGGATGCCACCCACACCAGTCCATTATCACCCAGGATGACACCCACACCAGTCCATTATCACCCAGGATGCCACCCACACCAGTCCATTATCACCCAGGATGCCACCCACACCAGTCCATTATCACCCAGGATGCCACCCACACCAGTCCATTATCACCCAGGATGCCACCCACACCAGTCCATTATCACCCAGGATGCCACCCACACCAGTCCATTATCACCCAGGATGCCACCCACACCAGTCCATTATCACCCAGGATGCCACCCACACCAGTCCATTATCACCCAGGATGCCACCCACACCAGTCCATTATCACCCAGGATGCCACCCACACCAGTCCATTATCACCCAGGATGCCACCCACACCAGTCCATTATCACCCAGGATGCCACCCACACCAGTCCATTATCACCCAGGATGCCACCCACACCAGTCCATTATCACCCAGGATGACACCCACACCAGTCCATTATCACCCAGGATGACACCCACACCAGTCCATTATCACCCAGGATGACACCCACACCAGTCCATTATCACCCAGGATGACACCCACACCAGTCCATTATCACCCAGGATGCCACCCACACCAGTCCATTATCACCCAGGATGCCACCCACACCAGTCCATTATCACCCAGGATGACACCCACACCAGTCCATTATCACCCAGGATGACACCCACACCAGTCCATTATCACCCAGGATGACACCCACACCAGTCCATTATCACCCAGGATGTCCATTATCACCCCACCCACACCAGTCCATTATCACCCAGGATGCCACCCACACCAGTCCATTATCACCCAGGATGCCACACACACCAGTCCATTATCACCCAGGATGACACCCACACCAGTCCATTATCACCCAGGATGCCACCCACACCAGTCCATTATCACCCAGGATGCCACCCACACCAGTCCATTATCACCCAGGATGCCACCCACACCAGTCCATTATCACCCAGGATGCCACCCACACCAGTCCATTATCACCCAGGATGCCACCCACACCAGTCCATTATCACCCAGGATGCCACCCACACCAGTCCATTATCACCCAGGATGCCACCCACACCAGTCCATTATCACCCAGGATGCCACCCACACCAGTCCATTATCACCCAGAATGCCACCCACACCAGTCCATTGTCACCCACCCACACCAGTCCATTATCACCCAGGATGCCACCCACACCAGTCCATTATCACCCAGGATGCCACCCACACCAGTCCATTATCACCCAGGATGACACCCACACCAGTCCATTATCACCCAGGATGACACCCACACCAGTCCATTATCACCCAGGATGCCACCCACACCAGTCCATTATCACCCAGGATGCCACCCACACCAGTCCATTATCACCCAGGATGCCACCCACACCAGTCCATTATCACCCAGGATGCCACCCACACCAGTCCATTATCACCCAGGATGCCACCCACACCAGTCCATTATCACCCAGGATGCCACCCACACCAGTCCATTATCACCCAGGATGCCACCCACACCAGTCCATTATCACCCAGGATGCCACCCACACCAGTCCATTATCACCCAGGATGCCACCCACACCAGTCCATTATCACCCAGGATGCCACCCACACCAGTCCATTATCACCCAGGATGCCACCCACACCAGTCCATTATCACCCAGGATGCCACCCACACCAGTCCATTATCACCCAGGATGCCACCCACACCAGTCCATTATCACCCAGGATGCCACCCACACCAGTCCATTATCACCCAGGATGCCACCCACACCAGTCCATTATCACCCAGGATGCCACCCACACCAGTCCATTATCACCCAGGATGACACCCACACCAGTCCATTATCACCCAGGATGCCACCCACACCAGTCCATTATCACCCAGGATGCCACCCACACCAGTCCATTATCACCCAGGATGCCACCCACACCAGTCCATTATCACCCAGGATGCCACCAACACCAGTCCATTATCACCCAGGATGCCACCCACACCAGTCCATTACCACCCAGGATGCCACCAACACCAGTCCATTATCACCCAGGATGCCACCCACACCAGTCCATTATCACCCAGGATGCCACCCACACCAGTCCATTATCACCCAGGATGCCACCCACACCAGTCCATTATCACCCAGGATGCCACCCACACCAGTCCATTATCACCCAGGATGCCACCCACACCAGTCCATTATCACCCAGGATGCCACCCACACCAGTCCATTATCACCCAGGATGCCACCCACACCAGTCCATTATCACCCAGGATGACACCCACACCAGTCCATTATCACCCAGGATGACACCCACACCAGTCCATTATCACCCAGGATGCCACCCACACCAGTCCATTATCACCCAGGATGCCACCCACACCAGTCCATTATCACCCAGGATGCCACCCACACCAGTCCATTATCACCCAGGATGCCACCCACACCAGTCCATTATCACCCAGGATGCCACCCACACCAGTCCATTATCACCCAGGATGCCACCCACACCAGACCATTATCACCCAGGATGCCACCCACACCAGTCCATTATCACCCAGGATGCCACCCACACCAGTCCATTATCACCCAGGATGCCACCCACACCAGTCCATTATCACCCAGGATGCCACCCACACCAGTCCATTATCACCCAGGATGCCACCCACACCAGTCCCACCCACACCAGTCCATTATCACCCAGGATGCCACCCACACCAGTCCATTATCACCCAGGATGACACCCACACCAGTCCATTATCACCCAGGATGCCACCCACACCAGTCCATTATCACCCAGGATGACACCCACACCAGTCCATTATCACCCAGGATGACACCCACACCAGTCCATTATCACCCAGGATGACACCCACACCAGTCCATTATCACCCAGGATGACACCCACACCAGTCCATTATCACCCAGGATGCCACCCACACCAGTCCATTATCACCCAGGATGACACCCACACCAGTCCATTATCACCCAGGATGCCACCCACACCAGTCCATTATCACCCAGGATGCCACCCACACCAGTCCATTATCACCCAGGATGCCACCCACACCAGTCCATTATCACCCAGGATGCCACCCACACCAGTCCATTATCACCCAGGATGCCACCCACACCAGTCCATTATCACCCAGGATGCCACCCACACCAGTCCATTATCACCCAGGATGCCACCCACACCAGTCCATTATCACCCAGGATGCCACCCACACCAGTCCATTATCACCCAGGATGCCACCCACACCAGTCCATTATCACCCAGGATGCCACCCACACCAGTCCATTATCACCCAGGATGCCACCCACACCAGTCCATTATCACCCAGGATGCCACCCACACCAGTCCATTATCACCCAGGATACCACCCACACCAGTCCATTATCACCCAGGATGCCACCCACACCAGTCCATTATCACCCAGGATGCCACCCACACCAGTCCATTATCACCCAGGATGCCACCCACACCAGTCCATTATCACCCAGGATGCCACCCACACCAGTCCATTATCACCCAGGATGCCACCCACACCAGTCCATTATCACCCAGGATGCCACCCACACCAGTCCATTATCACCCAGGATGCCACCCACACCAGTCCATTATCACCCAGGATGCCACCCACACCAGTCCATTATCACCCAGGATGCCACCCACACCAGTCCATTATCACCCAGGATGCCACCCACACCAGTCCATTATCACCCAGGATGCCACCCACACCAGTCCATTATCACCCAGGATGCCACCCACACCAGTCCATTATCACCCAGGATGCCACCCACACCAGTCCATTATCACCCAGGATGCCACCCACACCAGTCCATTATCACCCAGGATGACACCCACACCAGTCCATTATCACCCAGGATGACACCCACACCAGTCCATTATCACCCAGGATGACACCCACACCAGTCCATTATCACCCAGGATGCCACCCACACCAGTCCATTATCACCCAGGATGCCACCCACACCAGTCCATTATCACCCAGGATGCCACCCACACCAGTCCATTATCACCCAGGATGCCACCCACACCAGTCCATTATCACCCAGGATGCCACCCACACCAGTCCATTATCACCCAGGATGCCACCCACACCAGTCCATTATCACCCAGGATGCCACCCACACCAGTCCATTATCACCCAGGATGCCACCCACACCAGTCCATTATCACCCAGGATGCCACCCACACCAGTCCATTATCACCCAGGATGCCACCCACACCAGTCCATTATCACCCAGGATGCCACCCACACCAGTCCATTATCACCCAGGATGCCACCCACACCAGTCCATTATCACACAGGATGCCACCCACACCAGTCCATTATCACCCAGGATGCCACCCACACCAGTCCATTATCACCCAGGATGCCACCCACACCAGTCCATTATCACCCAGGATGCCACCCACACCAGTCCATTATCACCCAGGATGCCACCCACACAAGTCCATTATCACCCAGGATGCCACCCACACCAGTCCATTATCACCCAGGATGCCACCCACACCAGTCCATTATCACCCAGGATGCCACCCACACCAGTCCATTATCACCCAGGATGCCACCCACACCAGTCCATTATCACCCAGGATGCCACCCACACCAGTCCATTATCACCCAGGATGCCACCCACACCAGTCCATTATCACCCAGGATGCCACCCACACCAGTCCATTATCACCCAGGATGCCACCCACACCAGTCCATTATCACCCAGGATGCCACCCACACCAGTCCATTATCACCCAGGATGCCACCCACACCAGTCCATTATCACCCAGGATGCCACCCACACCAGTCCATTATCACCCAGGATGCCACCCACACCAGTCCATTATCACCCAGGATGCCACCCACACCAGTCCATTATCACCCAGGATGCCACCCACACCAGTCCATTATCACCCAGGATGCCACCCACACCAGTCCATTATCACCCAGGATGCCACCCACACCAGTCCATTATCACCCAGGATGCCACCCACACCAGTCCATTATCACCCAGGATGCCACCCACACCAGTCCATTATCACCCAGGATGCCACCCACACCAGTCCATTATCACCCAGGATGCCACCCACACCAGTCCATTATCACCCAGGATGCCACCCACACCAGTCCATTATCACCCAGGATGCCACCCACACCAGTCCATTATCACCCAGGATGCCACCCACACCAGTCCATTATCACCCAGGATGCCACCCACACCAGTCCATTATCACCCAGGATGCCACCCACACCAGTCCATTATCACCCAGGATGACACCCAATTTGCGATAATAGCTAAATGGTAAATGTATGACTTTATATTATTATTTGACTGTTATATTGTTATTTAGCTTATGTTGTTAGGATGTACATAAAATGTGCTCAGTTAGTCTTGATTGTCAAACTACTGTAATTATCGCTTGTCGCTCGTTATACTGCCGGCTTCTGAGCTGCAGTTGTCCACGTAGCTATCACGTGATCGAGGGGGGGGTGTCCTTACCTCTCGTGAAGTATTCAGTCTGCTAGAGACTCGCTTGCTGGTTGGACAGATTGTCTGTCTCATTATTCTTGTTAGTTCTGTAGAACTTTGTTCACAGAACATTGTAAAGACTTAGTGATTTTCGACGTTGTACTGAGGTTGTGTGTCACATTGACACTCTGAACATCTCAGGTCCCGAGCTATAGCTTCTGACCTAATTTTGTACTGGTTCCTGTGTATTGTCACAGTCAGGGTTTTTCCTATGCTGAACTTAGATTCAGTAGTATGGGAGTTTTGTAACTTTTGTGGAGGATCTGCCACCAGTCCATTATCACCCAGGATGACACCCACACCAGTCCATTATCACCCAGGATGCCACCCACACCAGTCCATTATCACCCAGGATGACACCCACACCAGTCCATTATCACCCAGGATGACACCCACACCAGTCCATTATCACCCAGGATGCCACCCACACCAGTCCATTATCACCCAGGATGCCACCCACACCAGTCCATTATCACCCAGGATGCCACCCACACCAGTCCATTATCACCCAGGATGCCACCCACACCAGTCCATTATCACCCAGGATGCCACCCACACCAGTCCATTATCACCCAGGATGCCACCCACACCAGTCCATTATCACCCAGGATGCCACCCACACCAGTCCATTATCACCCAGGATGCCACCCACACCAGTCCATTATCACCCAGGATGCCACCGACACCAGTCCATTATCACCCAGGATGCCACCCACACCAGTCCATTATCACCCAGGATGCCACCCACACCAGCTCATTATCACCCAGGATGCCACCTACACCAGTCCATTATCACCCAGGATGCCACCCACACCAGTCCATTATCACCCAGGATGCCACCCACACCAGTCCATTATCACCCAGGATGCCACCCACACCAGTCCATTATCACCCAGGATGCCACCCACACCAGTCCATTATCACCCAGGATGCCACCCACACCAGTCCATTATCACCCAGGATGCCACCCACACCAGTCCATTATCACCCAGGATGCCACCCACACCAGTCCATTATCACCCAGGATGCCACCCACACCAGTCCATTATCACCCAGGATGCCACCCACACCAGTCCATTATCACCCAGGATGCCACCCACACCAGTCCATTATCACCCAGGATGCCACCCACACCAGTCCATTATCACCCAGGATGCCACCCACACCAGTCCATTATCACCCAGGATGCCACCCACACCAGTCCATTATCACCCAGGATGCCACCCACACCAGTCCATTATCACCCAGGATGCCACCCACACCAGTCCATTATCACCCAGGATGCCACCCACACCAGTCCATTATCACCCAGGATGACACCCACACCAGTCCATTATCACCCAGGATGCCACCCACACCAGTCCATTATCACCCAGGATGCCACCCACACCAGTCCATTATCACCCAGGATGCCACCCACACCAGTCCATTATCACCCAGGATGCCACCCACACCAGTCCATTATCACCCAGGATGCCACCCACACCAGTCCATTATCACCCAGGATGCCACCCACACCAGTCCATTATCACCCAGGATGCCACCCACACCAGTCCATTATCACCCAGGATGCCACCCACACCAGTCCATTATCACCCAGGATGCCACCCACACAAGTCCATTATCACCCAGGATGCCACCCACACCAGTCCATTATCACCCAGGATGCCACCCACATCAGTCCATTATCACCCAGGATGCAACCCTCACCAGTCCATTACCACCCAGGATGCCACCCACACCAGTCCATTATCACCCAGGATGCAACCCACAAAAGTCCATTATCACCCAGGATGCCACACACACGAGACCAGTATCACCCAGGATGCCACCCACACCAGACCAGTATCACCCAGGATGCCACCCACACCAGTCCATTATCACCCAGGATGCCACCCACATCAGTCCATTATCACCCAGGCACCCACACCAGTCCATTATCACCCAGGATGCCACCCACACCAGTCCATTATCACCCAGGATGCCACCCACACCAGTCCATTATCACCCAGGATGCCACCCACACCAGTCCATTATCACCCAGGATGCCACCCACACCAGTCCATTATCACCCAGGATGCCACCCACACCAGTCCATTATCACCCAGGATGCCACCCACACCAGTCCATTATCACCCAGGATGCCACCCACACCAGTCCATTATCACCCAGGATGCCACCCACACCAGTCCATTATCACCCAGGATGCCACCCACACCAGTCCATTATCACCCAGGATGCCACCCACACCAGTCCATTATCACCCAGGATGCCACCCACACCAGTCCATTATCACCCAGGATGCCACCCACACCAGTCCATTATCACCCAGGATGCCACCCACACCAGTCCATTATCACCCAGGATGACACCCACACCAGTCCATTATCACCCAGGATGCCACCCACACCAGTCCATTATCACCCAGGATGCCACCCACACCAGTCCATTATCACCCAGGATGCCACCCACACCAGTCCATTATCACCCAGGATGCCACCCACACCAGTCCATTATCACCCAGGATGCCACCCACACCAGTCCATTATCACCCAGGATGCCACCCACACCAGTCCATTATCACCCAGGATGCCACCCACACCAGTCCATTATCACCCAGGATGCCACCCACACCAGTCCATTATCACCCAGGATGCCACCCACACCAGTCCATTATCACCCAGGATGCCACCCACACCAGTCCATTATCACCCAGGATGCCACCCACACCAGTCCATTATCACCCAGGATGCCACCCACACCAGTCCATTATCACCCAGGATGCCACCCACACCAGTCCATTATCACCCAGGATGCCACCCACACCAGTCCATTATCACCCAGGATGCCACCCACACCAGTCCATTATCACCCAGGATGCCACCCACACCAGTCCATTATCACCCTGGATGCCACCCACACCAGTCCATTATCACCCAGGATGCCACCCACACCAGTCCACTATCACCCAGGATGCCACTCACACCAGTCCATTATCACCCAGGATGCCACCCACACCAGTCCATTATCACCCAGGATGCCACCCACACCAGTCCACTAACACCCAGGATGCCACCCACACCAGTCCATTATCACCCAGGATGCCACCCACACCAGTCCATTATCACCCAGGATGCCACCCACACCAGTCCATTATCACCCAGGATGCCACCCACACCAGTCCACTAACACCCAGGATGCCACCCACACCAGTCCACTAACACCCAGGATGCCACCCACACCAATGCATTATCACCCAGGATGCCACCCACACCAGCCCATTATCAGTCAGGGTGCCACACACACACCAGTCCACTAACACACAGGATGCCACGCACACAAGTCCACTAGCACCCTGAATGCCACCCACACCAGTCCACTAACACCCAGGATGCCATCCACACCAGTACACTAACAATCAGGATGCCACCCATACCAGTCCTCTATCACCCAGGATGTCACCCACATCAGTCCAGTAACACCCAGGATGCCACCCACATCAGTCCAATAACACCCAGGATGCCACCCACACCAGTTCATTATCACCAAGGATGCCACAAACACCAGTCCACTAACACCCAGGATGCCACCCACACCAGTCCACTAACACCCAGGATGCCACCCACATCAGTCTACTAACACCCAGGATGCCACCCACACCAGTCCATTATCACCCAGGATGCCACCCACACCAGTCCACTAACACCCAGGATGCCACCCACACCAGTCCACTAACAACCAGGAAGCCACCCACACCAGTGCACTAAAACACAGGATGCCACCCACACCAGTCTACACACACCCAGGATGCCACCCCCACCAGTCCACTATTTCCCAGGATGCCACCTACACCAGTCCATTATCACCCAGGATACCACACACACCAGTCCTCTAACACCCAGGAAGCCACCCACACCAGTGCACTAACACACAGGATGCCACCCACACCAGTCTACTAACACCCAGGATGCCACCCACACCAGTCCACTATTTCCCAGGATGCCACCGACACCAGTCCATTATCACCCAGGATACCAAACACACCAGTCCATTATCACCCAGGATACCACACACACCAGTTCACTAGCACCCAGGATGCAACCCACACCATTCCACTAACACCAAGGATGCCTCTGACACCAGTCCACTAACACACAGGATTCCACTCAAACCAGTAAACTAAGACCCAGGATGCCACCCACACCAGCCCACTAACACACAAGATTCCACCCACACAATTCCACTAACACCCAGGATGCCACCCACACCAGTCCACTAACACACAGGATTCCAACCAAACCAGTAAACTAAGACCCAGGATGCCACCCACTCCAGTCCACTAACACACAGGATTCCACCCAAACCAGTAAACTAAGACCCAGGGTGCCACCCACTCCAGTCCACTAACACACAGGATTCTGCCCAAACCAGTAAACTAAGACCCAGGATGCCACCCACACCAGCATACTAACACACAAGATTCCACCCACACCAGTCTACTAACACCCAGGATGCCACCCACACAATTGCAATAACACCCAGGATGCCGAAAAAACGAGTTGACTAACACCAGGATACCACCCACAGAAGTATACTAACACATAGCATGCCGCCCACAAAAGTCCACTAACACCCAGGATGCCACCCACACCAGTTGGCTAACACCTAGGATGCCACCCACACCAGTTGTTCACTAACACCCAGGATGCAACCCACACTTGAGCACTAACTCCAAGGATGCCACCCACACCAGTCCACTAACACCCAGGATGCCACCCACACCAGTTCACTAACACCCAGGATGCCAACAACACAAGTATACTAACACCTAGGATGCCACTCACAAAAGTCCACTAACACCCAGGATGCCACCCACACGAGTTGACTAACACCCAGGATGCCACCCACACCAGTTCACTAACAACCAGGATACCACCCACACCAGTTCACTAACAACCAGGATACCACCCACACCAGTTCATTAACACCCAGGATGCAACCCACTCCAGAGCAATAACACCCAGGATGCCACCCACACCAGTCCACTAACACCCAGGATTCCACCCACACCTGTCCAGTAACACCCTGGATGATACCCACACCAGGCAATTAACACCCAGGATGCCACCCACACCAGTTCACTAACAACCAGGATACCACCCACACCAGTTCATTAACACCCAGGAAGCAACCTACTCCAGAGCACTAACACCCACGATGCCACCCAAACAGGTCCACTAACTCCCAGGATGCTACCCACACCAGTCCAGTAACACCCTGGATGCCACCCACACAAGACAATTAACACCCAGGATGTGACCCACACCAGTCCATTACCACCCAGGATGCCACCCACACCAGTCAAGTAACACCCTGGATGCCACCTACACCAGTCCATTAACACCCATAATGCCACTCACGCCAGTCCACTAACACCCAGGATGCCATCCACACCAATCCACTAACACCCAGGTTGTCACCCACAACAGTCCACTAACACCCAGGATGCCACCCACAACAGTCTACTAACACCCAGGTTGTCACCCACACCAGTCCACTGACACCCAGGATTCCACCAATACCAGTCCACTAACACCCAAGATGCCACCCACACAACCCCACTAACACACAGCATTCCACGCACACCAGTCAACTATCACCAAAGATGCCTCCTACACCAGCCCACTAACACACAGGATTCCACCCACATCATTCCAGTAACACACAGGATTCCACACACACCATTCCACTAACACCAATGATGCCACCCACAGCAGTCCACTAACACCCAAGATGCCACACACACCAGTCCACTAACAAACAGGATGCTCCACACACCAGTCCACTAACACCCTGGATGCCACCAACACCAGTCTACTAACACCCAGGATGCGCCCCCACACCAGTCCGCTAAAACCCAGGATGCCATCCACACAAGTCCAATAACACCCAGGATGCCACCCACACCAGTCCACTAACAAACAGGATTTGACCTGCAATAGTCCACTAACACCCATGATGCCACCCACACCACTACACTAACACCAAGGATGCCACCCACACAAGTAAAGTAACACTCAGGATGCACCCCATACTAGTCTCCTAACACCCAGGATGCCATCCTCACAAGTCCACTAACACCCAGGATGCCACCCACACCAGTCCACTAACACCCAGGATTTGACCTGCAATAGTCCACTAACACCCATGATGCCACCCACACCAGTCCACTGACACCCAGGATGCCACCCACACTTTTAAACTAACACTCAGAATGCCACCCACACCAGTCCACTAACACCCAGGATACCACCCACGCCAGTCGACTAACACCCAGGGTGCCACCCACACCAGTCCACTAACACCCAGGATGCCACCCACTCAAGTCCACTAGCACCCAGGATGCCACCCACACGAGTCCACTAACACGCAGGATGCCACGCACACCATTACACTAACACCTAGGATACAACCCACATTAGTCCACTAACACCCAGGATACCACCCACACCAGTCCACTAACACCCAGGATACCACCCACACCAGTCCACTAACACCCAGTATCCCACCCACACAATTCCATTAACACACAGGATTCCACCCACACCAATCCACTGACACCCAGGATGCCACCCACACCAGTCCACTACCACCCAGGATGCCACACACCAGTCAACTAACTCCCAGGATGCCATCCACACCAGAACACTAACACCCAGGATGCCATCCACACCAGTCAACTAACACCCAGGATGCCATCCACACCAGTACACTAACACCCAGGATGCCATCCACACCAGTCCACTAACACCCAGGATGCCACCAACACTAGAACTCTGACACCCAGGATGCCACAGACACCAGTCAACTAACACCTAGGATGCCACACACACCAGTCCAATATCCCACAGGATGCCACCCACATCTTTCCATTATCACCCAGAATGCCACACACACCAGTCAACTAACACCCAGGATGCCACCCACACCAGTCCATTATCACCAAGGATGCCACAAACACCAGTCCACTAACACCCAGGATGCCACCCACATAAGTCCAATAACACCCAGGATGTCGCCCACATCAGTCCACTAACACTCAGGATGCCACCGACATCAGTCCAATAACACCCAGGATGCCACCCGCACCAGTCCATTATCACCAAGGATGCCACAAACACCAGTCCACTAACACCCAGGATGCCACCCACACCACTCTACTAACACCCAGGATGCCACCCACACCAGTCCACTATCTCCCAGGATGCTTCCGACACCAGTCCATTATCACCCAGGATACCACACACACCAGTCCACTAACATCCAGGATACCACCCACACCAGTCCACTAACAACCAGGAAGCCACCCACACCAGTTCACTAGCACCCAGGATGCAACCCATACCAGTGCACTAACACACAGGATGCCACCCACACAAGTCCAATAAGACCCATGATACGACACACACCTGTCCACTAACACCTAGGACGTCACCCACACCAGTCCACTAACATCCAGGATGCCACATACACCATTCCACTAACACCAAGGATGTCTCTGACACCAGTCCACTAACACACAGGATTCCACCCAAACCAGTAAACTAAGACCCAGGATGCCACCCACACCAGCCCACTAACACACAAGATTCCACCCACACAATTCCACTAACACCCAGGATGCCACCCACACCAGTCCACTAACACACGGGATTCCAACCAAACCAGTAAACTAAGACCCAGGATGCCACCCACACCAGCCCACTAACGCACAAGATTCCACTTACACCAGTCCACTAACGCCCAGGATGCCACCCACATCTGTCCACTAACACGCAGGATTACACCCAAACCAGTAAACTAAGACCCAGGATGCCACCCACTCCAGTCCACTAACACACAGGATTCCGCCCAAACCAGTAAACTAAGACCCAGGGTGCCACCCACTCCAGTCCACTAACACACAAGATTCCACCCACACCATTCCACTAACATGCAGGATGCCACCCACACAAGTCCAATAACACCCAGGATGCCACCCACACCAGTCTACTAACACCCAGTATGCCACCCACACAATTCCACTAACACCCAGGATGCCACCCACACCATTCCAATAACACCCAGGATGCCACCCACACCAGTCTACTTATGCACAGTATGCCACCCACACCATTCCGATAACACCCATGATGCCACCCACACCAGTCCATTAACACCCTGGATTTGACCTACACCAGTCCACTAACACCCAGGATGCCACCCACACGAGTTGACTAACACCCCGGATACCACCCACACCAGTTCATTAACACCCAGGATGCAACCCACTCCAGAGCAATAACACCCAGGAAGCCACCCACACCAGGCAATTAACACCCAGGATGTGACCCACAGCAGTCCATTAACACCCAGGATGCCACCCACACCAGTCCAGTAACACCCTGGATGCCACCCAAACCAGTCCATTAACACCCAGGATGCCACTCACGCCAGTCCACTAACACCCAGGATGCCACCCACAACAGTCCACTGACACCCAGGATGCCACCCACACTATAAACTAACACTCAGAATGCCACCCACACCAGTTCACTAACACTCAGGGTGCCACCCACACTAGTCAACTAACACCCATGATGCCACCCACGCCAGTCCACTAACACCGAGGATGCCACCCACACCAGTCCACTAACACCCAGGATGCCACCCACTCAAGTCCACTATCACCCAGGATGCCACCCACACGTGTCCACTAACACGCAAGATTCCACGCACACCATTACACTAACACCTAGGATACAACCCACATTAACCCACTAACACCCAGGATACCAGCCACACAATTCCACTAACACCCAGGATACCACCCACACCAGTCCACTAACACCCATGATCCGACCCACACAATTCAATTAACACACAGGATTCCACCCACACCAATCCACTGACACCCAGGATGCCACCCACACCAGTCCATTAACACCACGGATGCTTCCCACACCAGTCCACTAACACCCAGGATGCCACCCGCAGCAGTCCACTAACACGCAGGATTTTACCAACACCATTCCACTAACACCCAGGATGCCACCCACACCAGTCCACTAACACCCAGGATGCCACCCACACCAGTCCACTAACACACAGGATTCCACCCAGACCTGTCCACTAACACCCAGGATGCCACCTGCACCAGTCCACTAACACCCAGGATGCCACCCACAACAGTCCACTAACACACAGGATTCCACCCAGACCTGTCCACTAACACCCAGGATGCCATCCTCACAAGTCCACTAACACCCAGGATGCCACCCAAACCAGACCTCTAACACACAGGATTCCAACCATACAATTCTACTAACACCCAGGATGCCGCCCACATCAGTCCACTAGCACCCAGGATGCCACGCACACCAGTTCACTAACACCCATGATGCCACCCACACCAGTCCACTAACACCCAACATGGAACCCACACTAGCCCAATATGACCCAGGATGCCACCCAAACCAGTCCACTAATTCCCAGAATGCCAAACAACACCATTAAACTAACACCCAGGATGCCACCCACAAAAGTCCACTAACACCCAGGATCCCTCCTACAAAATTCCACTAACACCCAAGATGCGACCGACACCACTCCACTAACTCCCAGGATGCAACCCACATCAGTCCACTAACACCCAAGATGCGACCGACACCACTCCACTAACTCCCAGGATGCAACCCACATCAGTCCACTAACACCCAGGATGCCACCCACACCAGTCAATTAATACCCAGCATGCCACCCACACCAAAATACTAACACCCAGGATGCCACCCACAACAGTCTACTAACACCCAGGATGCCAATCAGACCAGTCCACTAACACCCTGGATGCCACACACACCAATAAACTAACACCCAGGATGCCACCCACACCAGTCCACTTATCATGTGGGATTCGAACACGTGGATAGGGTAAAGTAATACTCACGTAGGGTGGAAGTACGTATAATTACGGATAATGTGGGGAGCACCCAATCAGCCGTAACCTTGCCTCCTTGCTCACTCTCGTATGACTGACCGCCCACAGTACCCATATGTGAGGGGGTCTTTGAATACTGCTGTGGTCAGCACAATATGAATACAGTCAGTGACTCAGGCAGAGACGGTTGGTAGTGAGTCATCTACTGGTACACTGGTTACTGGTAACTGGTTACTACTACTGAGAGCTCGACGACGCTAACATATGTCATCCCGACATACAACTAATACAAGCTAGAGATGGCAGGTATACGGCTTGGGCTGATTCTATACAATGTCAAAGTACACAACAATTGAACATTATAACATACATAAGTAGAACATTGGAATGGAAGCTTACATAACTGAAACTGTAATGCAGTACAAGGTATAATATAGCACAACTCATCGAATGAAACTCAACGTTGGGATTACACAATAGAAGTGATAAAAAAAAATTTGATCGATCGATCTGTATTCATGTGATCTACGGATTCTGAGGAAGGAATATATACAAAGAAAGAGTGTTTAACAGAAAGGCAGATTCGGTGCACTCAAATCTAGACTGTTAACTCTCAGAACTCGAAGAGAACGTGAACACAAAAAAAAAAATTCTTGAATACTGATAAGTTGATACTGTAATTATTCATCTATACAGGTTATTTACATTTAACCCCAACTCTGCTAGGGTAAGACTGACATATGCAGAATGGGTGTCATCTCTGGGAGGATCAAACTCTGTAGCACTGGCTAACTCATGCTGTATTTGAGGCAAATCTGAATTGGAAGTTACAAATGATACTTGAGGATTTCTCAATACCTGTCGTGTACGTATGGAATAACGACATTCAGGTTGATCGTCTGACTGAGTATCAGAGGAAGAGAGTACAGGATCAGGAGGATTGTTAGAGTCTGTCACATTAGTCTGGGTTGGAACATCATTATCATCACATACTAACTTCATATGATCTAAATGCGATTCTTTATACTGACCAGTACTAATCTCTCTAACCTTATACTTATTACCAGTGATATGTTCAACTACTTGATAAGGACCAACAAACTTTTGATCAAGCTTTGGCATTGCAGACATTTTGTTAAAGTTAGTCAGCATAACTCTGGAACCTACTTTGATTTTGGATGGCTTTGCTCGAGTGTTTGCGACTCTTGTAAATTCTGCTGTTGATTTATGAAGTGTTTCACGGATTCTTCTAAAAACACTTTGAGCTAAGCTGGTACGAGTTGCTATGAAATCATCAGGGTTGTAATTTGGTTTCGGATTAGAATATAACAACTCATAAGGCAAACGTTTATCTACACCGTACAATGCATAATGTGGAGTGTCACCTATAGAAACATTGTAAGCAGAATTTATAGCACACTGCACATCAGGTATAACTTCATCCCAAGTTTCACTGTTGGGATTGATAGTGGCTCTCAAGACATCAAGTACTTTCTTATTGGTTCGTTCCACTAACCCATTGCTGGCAGGATGATGAGGAACAATGGTGGATTTAGAGATCTTGTACAAGGTGCACAAATTTTCAAGAATCTCATTACAGAATTCACCTCCATTATCTGTTACTAGGGACTTAGGGGTGGTATGCCTGCAGATAATGCGTTCTTTAAACGCTTTAGCTACTGTCTCGGCAGTCTTATCTGCAATAGGAACTAACTCACAATATCTGGTGAAATGATCTACCATAACACACAGATGTTTGTTGCCTTGGAGGGAACATTGGAAATTAGTTAACAAATCTAGCGCAACTCTTTCCCACGGTTCGCTAGCAGTTGGATATACTTGGATTGGATTAGGACCATTAGCATTACCTTTATGTTGCATGCAGACACTACATTTCTTAACATACTCAGAAATATCAGTTGCCATACGAGGCCAAAAGTATTTCAATCTGGCTTGTTTTACTGAACGATCCATACCAGGGTGTGCAACACCTGGTACATCGTGAACTAGCTGTAAGGCTACATTCACTAGTGACTGTGGAATTACTAACTGGTATACTCTTCTGCTAGGAGTACCCAACTCGGCTGTTCGATACAGTAATTCTTGGTTCATGACAAAGTCACTGATGGGTGCTGGTGGCTTCACAGTCAGAATAAGATCTTCCTGGAGCAGGAATCGAATCACACCAGACCACATGGGATCTGTTCGTTGAGCATTCTTTACTTCTTCAGCACTAAATGGATGGTCTGCAGTTACTATACTAACATGTCGCGATAAGGCATCTGCGACTACATTTGACTTTCCAGGTAAATGCTCAAAGGTGGGATTGAACTCTTGGATAGTCAAGGTCCATCCGGCTAACCTTCCAGTAGGTTGTTTGTTCTGGAATAAAGGTATCAGTGGAGCATGGTCTGTCAAGACATGAACAGAGTACTGATAAATAATGTCTCGGAAGTGCTTTAAAGACCATACTATTGCTAAAGCTTCTTGCTCAGTTACTGTATAATTACGTTCAGCCTTCGTAAGAACTCAGCTAGCAAATGCAACTGCGTTGTACTTGCCATCGGTCTTCTGAGCTAGTACGGCACCTATGCCAATTGAACTAGCATCAGTTGTCAGATAGAAGGGCTTAGAAAAATCTGGAAATTTCAAAATTGGAGCAGATGTTAGCTTTTCTTTTAGAGTTTGGAATACTCTTTCTTGACGGAAGGTCCAAACAAAAGGAGCATCTTTCTTAAGCAACTCAGTTAGAGGAGCAGCTATGGAAGAAAAATTGGCAATGAAAGATCTATAAAAACCTGCTAAGCCCACAAAGGATCTTACGGCATCAGCAGTTTTGGGTGTTGGAAAATTTAGTACTGCAGTTACTTTACTTTGGTCAGTCGTAACCCCTCTAGGAGTGACTACGTGACCAAGAAACTTAATTTCTGATCTGAAAAATTGACATTTAGACAGTTTGATCTTTAAATTGGCTTCTTCAAGCTTACCAAGTACTACATCAAGTCTTTTCAAGTGTGTATCCACGTCTTTAGACATGACGATTACGTCATCTAAGTACACCATAAGTGCATTACCTATGAGACCTCTAAAGATATTAGTCATGAGCCTTGAGAACGTGATAGGGGAGGATCGTAATCCAAACGCCATACGGAGGAAGTGATAATGACCTGTAGGAGTGGAGAATGCAGTTAGCTCTTGGCTGTCCTCGTGAAGAGGGACTTGCCAAAACCCTTGTAACAAATCCAGGGTTGAAAAGACTTTGTTATCTCCGATGTTACGTAAAAGATCACCCAGTACAGGAAGTGGGAAGCGATCTGGAATAGTTTTCGCATTTAACTTCCTAAAGTCAATCACTGGGCGCCAAGTACCATCCTTCTTAGGTACTAGGATCAAGGGTGCATTCCAAGGTGAATTGCTAGGTGCAATAACTCCATCATCAAGCATTTGATTGATCAATTCTTCTGCGACAGCAACTTGTGAATGAGGCATTCTGTACGCAAGTATGTAGATAGGTCTAGTACCAGGTTCAAGTGGAATACGATGGGACAATAAGTTCGTTATACCCATCTTCTCACCTGGTAAGGCAATGGCTTTACGATGTTAGTTTAACAGAGTCAACAAACGCTTGACTTCATCTGGGAAGTCAGTGGGAGCTAAATCTTTCTCCTCAACTGGTGGAACAGATTGATCCAGTGAAGTGGATGAGGTCCCCCCATCAGAAATAGCACCGACCCACTGGTCAGGTGACAACTCATCCTCTACCTGAACAGGGTAAGGATAGTGAACAAGGTCAACAAGATTGGTATTTGCTCTGAGGCGAACACTGTGACCAGAAGTGTTGGCTAGGAAGAAATGGATCTTACTATCTCTTACAACATGTAAGGATGGTTCAACAAATAGGCCTTTTACTTTGCAAGAATCACTGTCAACTAGGACGTTATCACCATCTGGAACACTAGGAACAACTACAGACACTCTAGTGAGGGCACTAGCTGCGACAGAAACGTCTTTCTGCAGACGGCATGTGACATCAACAAGAGATGGCATTACTAGTTGCAAGTAATTGTTTTCTGACAAGGCGTCCCCTGTGGAGAAACTACTACTTGAACTAGCAGACATTGCAGGGATAGGCTCAGCACTCAAGGTAGTCAGAGCGTCCTCGGACACTTGAGGTAACTGGACACTATCTTGCAAGTCTGAAGTTGCAGGAACACAGACAGAAGTGACAGGATCATCAGTGCCTGACCGCTTGGGTACGCTACTGTAAAATGCACTGGCCTGTAAGGACTTAATTCGAGTGTCATACTCTGCGGCAGTATGGCAGATCTCGGATCCAAGCTGGTAACCCCAAAATGGTACGATCAAGTCATCAATTTGGGCATGCCATCGATAAGGGTCGAGCACAATGCGTAAGTCTCGCATGGAAGCAAAGCCCAGTGGAAGGTCACCAGGGAAAGTAATCTGGTCGACAACAAGGAAGGAAGCAGTGAAGTCTCTACCTTGGATAGAAAAGGTTAGGGAAGTCCGACCTCGGACACGCAGGTGAGAACCAGCTACTCCACTAAGGGAGGACACATGAGTCGGTTCTACGAGAAGGACATGTCGTAACTGCTTATCCTTAAACAAACTAGACCTAATAATATTGACTTGCGCACCAGAGTCCATGAACAAATGAACGGGTGCATTATGAACAGATGCTTGCACTATAGGGCCTATGGTTGCATTGGAAGTTATGTGCAAACAAAAAGGTGGATTGTCATCAGAAAAGACTTGTTCCACTTCATCCCCAAAATCATCTATGTCAGAGACATGTGAAGCAACATCATCAGCAGGATTGTCATTCTCGAGACTGCTTAAGGCTTCAAAAGAATTGTGAACGGGGATGGTGTACTCATTATCACCTACTGTCACCATGGGACGGTTTGACTGGGGCTCTCGAATTCCCCCGAATTGGAAGAATGAACCTGGTTCTGGTTATTTTGAGAATTGGAAGAATGAGCCTGGTTCTGGTTAGTTTGAGAACCACGATATCTGTTTCCTCTACGGGTTCTGCGGTTGGAACGGCCACGGAAAGACCTAGAGTACTGAAGGTTATAGAGAGCATTGCACTCAGATGTGTCATGTCCATGTATTCTATGATAAGTACAGTAGGGAAGATCTGGGTACTCATCATCAGTATGACGTCTCTTAGGGTAACTATCAGGACAATTAATTGCAATATGGCCACGGAAACCACAGCTGTAACAAGTCCGCCGACTATGGTTACTGAATGTACTATGAATACTACGAGGTTTATAACGACTCTGTACACTGGTTCTTGGTGATCGCGGAGATGGTTGACGACCACGATTTGTCTCTGTGGCGCAAACAAGAGGTGGTGCAGACTGAGGCATATGTGTGACATTACTTTTGATACATGGGAAAGTACCCTGGGGGCACAAGGAACGTACATGATTTAAGGCTGTAAGTGGTTCCATCGTCACAGTTGGAGGATGAGCCTCATAAGCACACATGGAAGCAGGCGGCATTAGTTCTTTGATTGCTCCAAAAGCTGCTATTTTAGCAAGCGATTCTGTAAATGGTTTAGCCTCCTCAGGAAGAAAAGCTGAGGACTGGACAGCATTGATAAATGATGATAAAAGTTTGTCTAATCTAACAGCAAATGCACTCAACGATTCATTACTCATGGGTGTAGCATTCACTAGTTCCCTAAGAACGACATATGGATCAGCTGTTTTTACTGGGACAAGGAAAGAACGAATCAGTTCCTCATATTGTGACCACTTAGTAAGATTCCTGAAGTCACGCATATCAAGGAGATCAACAACGTGAACAGCAGCAGGGGATCGATGAAGAGCTTCTTTAGCAAGTCTGACAAGACTTTCCTCTGAAGGAGGACCTTCAACTAGAGCACCAGCACGAGAACGAATGGCCGCAAACCATGCTTCAAGACTATGTACATGGCCATTGAATAAAGGTAATGCATCAAGGGAATCACGAGTATAACTATAGTATCTCGGTGTCTGGGTCGGTCTGTCAGTCGCTAAGGAATTGTGAGGACAGATGACAGGAGCAGCAGTAGCCCGAGAGGTCTGAGTGTCGACATTCACTAAAGTATCACTTGACGGTATGTGAGACATAATGGCAAAGAAGTTGCACGAGAACAAATAAGGCAAAAATAATGAACAATAAAAATGATACAAAATGCTAGAATTGAAATAAAAGAGATGCAACTAATTCTGCAGAAGTAATAAAAAATGTCTAAGATACACTGCAAGAGGAAGGACAACTCAATGTAAAGGACTATTGGCCAAGAAAAAAAAATTACATTGAAATATACAAGTAAAAATATTACTGGAGACTGAATTAAATGCAAAATGAGCTGTCTTTACTCTTGCTAATAAAGGAATTAATTAATAAAATTTGAAATGAATGTAAAAAGTATAAAATAAAATTACTAAATTGTATGCAACGAGAGATAACTGGGAAATTTAAATATTTTCTAAGAATGCATAAACAAAATTAAAATATAATGCAAAGACAACATCAGGAAAATAAATAAAATGAAAAAACAAGACTCAAACAATAATGAACTGAGAATAATAATGCATAAAAATATCAATAAAAGAAAATAATTCACTGCAGAACAAGTGCAACAAAATAATTCACTGCAGAACAAGTGCAATAAAATAAGGTGTAGAAATAATCACTGCAGTATAAAGTCTCACTGGGAAAACTCAGATTAAATAATAAAATAAAAATATGAAGAAAAAACTGATTGAACACTTTAACTCTTAATTGTAAATTAGACAAAACAATTTACTCAAACAGAGTAAAGAAAACACTTTACGTTAAAAGTAATTGAAATTACATCAAGAGTGAATTTGTTCAAAGAAATATGAACAATATGAATAAAAATGAAACAAAGGAACAAAACAAAAGTTTAACACTTACAAGTGGCAGGGCACACAACACTTAATCACGTATTCATTATTTTAGTATATTCTTACAACAAAATCTTGCTGTGACTGATACGACAAAAATTTGCTGGCAAAAATAATGGTACACAAGTCTGCAAAAAAATTAGAGGAATGAGACACTGCTGGCATACGAAAAAAAGGTACACATAGAAATAAATGGATAATTTGGTATACTGGGGTGAATATCACTGCATGAACTACAGTGACAATTACTGGAGAATACAATGCTGAAAGAATACAATAAAAAAAATGAATCACTTCACACGGAGTGACTGACTGGTACACTACACAATAATACTTACTACAGACAGAGAGTAGCATTAAAAAAAACAGATAAAAAAATATGAGATGAGTGAATAACACTGAAAAATCTTGCAAAAAAAAAAAAATGAGTCAAAGAAACACTGAGTCTACACTGAAAACACAAGGTTTAGAGTACACAAGAAATTCACTATAAATGTCTCACACACGCAAATGTCTTTAAATGCAAGAAAAATGTCTCTAAACAGAAAATTATCACTGAAGTCTGTAGTAGTCGACGGTGATGACTGGTGATGAGGAAGGTTGTCCTGCGCGGTGATGACGCCGACACTCACACTGTCGTCGTGAAGAAATGCGCTTTCTCGGTGAACTCACATAACTGGCTTTATCGGTGGCGCTCAGCTACAATCTCTTGACCAATTACGTGAGCCAAAACAGTTCTAGAACCCGGTACAAGGGTGCAAACAACCACAGGTAGATGAGGTGGGTGGCTGGTGGTGGGTGGTTGGTGGTGGGTGGGTGGTTGGTGGTGGGTGGGTGGAGGGAGAGTGTATAGCGGTGGGTGAGGTGGTGACTCTCGCTGGCGCTCTGGCGCGCACTCCACTCACTACCCACGAAGGTGGCTTGATAAGCCACTATGCCACAGGGATGGTGAAGACCACTCTTAGCACCCAACAGGGAGCACAAAGCGATATGAAAATTCTTCAGAGGAACTTGCGTGGCTTACTTCTCTCTCTCAGCTGGGTTAGAAGCTGGGTTGGCTGACTGGCTTAACCCACGAGAATGGCTGACTGGAAGACGTGTAACGATGCACACAGCACGGAGGAGCAGGTGGATGACAGGAGACAGGCTGGATGATAGGCTGACTGGCGTTCACTTCCACAGTCTGGCTTACTCACTGGCTTAAGTGCAAAATCCGGGTCAACCCCTCAGAGATTGAAGCAATTAGCACACGAACTAAGCCAGGAAGCTTGAAATGGCTGCAACAGGCTTGCAGGCTGGAGGTGGAGGTTGTGAGGGGAGCAAGTAGCTTGAGATGGGTGAGACGGTTCACCTTTGACCCGCCGGCTACTCACAGTCTTCTAACCTCTTGAAATACCCTTAAAAAGCTTAATTTCCACGCTCCACACCGGTGCCACCATTTATCATGTGGGATTCGAACACGTGGATAGGGTAAAGTAATACTCACGTAGGCTGGAAGTACGTATAATTACGGATAATGTGGGGAGCGCCCAAACAGCCGTAACCTTGCCTCCTTGCTCACTCTCATATGACTGACCGCCCACAGTACCCATATGTGAGGGGGTCTTTGAATACTGCTGTGGTCAGCACAATATGAATAGAGACAGTGACTCAGGCAGATACGGTTGGTAGTGATTCATCTACTGGTACACTGGTTACTGGTAACTGGTTACTACTACGGAGACACTAACACACAGGATGCCACCCACACAAGTCCACTAACACCCAGGATGCCACCCATACCAGTCCACTAACACCCAGGATGCCCCCCATACCAGTCCACTAACACCCAGGATGCCACCCACACCAGTCCACTAACACCCAAGATGCCACCCATACCAGTCCACTAACACTCAGGATGCCACCCACACAAGTCCACTAACACCCAGGATGCCACCCATACTAGTCCACTAACACCCAGGATGCCACCCATACCAGTCCACTAACACCCAGGATGCCACCCACACCAGTCCACTAACACCCAGGATGCCACCCATACCAGTCCACTAACACCCAGGATGCCACACACACCAATAAACTAACACCCAGGATGCCACCCACACCAGTCCACTAACACCCAGGATGCCACCCACACCAGTCCACTAACACCCAGGATGCCACCCATACCAGTCCACTAACACCCAGGATGCCACCCTAACCAATGAACTAACACCCAGGATGGAACCCACACCAGTCCACTGACACACAGGATGCCACCCACACCAGTCCACTAACACCCAGGATGCCACCCACAACAGTCCAGTAACACCCAGGATGCCACCCACACCAGCCCACTAACACCCATTATGCCACCCACAAGAGTCCACTAACACCCAGGATGCCACCAACACCAGTCAACTAACACCCAGGAAGCCACCCACAGCAGTCCACTAACACACAGGATTCCACACACACCATTCCACTAACACCAAGGATGCCACCCACACCAGCCCACTAATACACAGGATGCCACCCACAACAGACCATTAACACCCAGGATGCCACCCACAACAGTCCACTAACACCCAGGATGCCACCCACACCAGTCTACTAACACCCAGGAAGCCACCCACATCAGTCTACTAACACACAGAATTCCACACACAACAGACCATTAACACCCAGGAAGCCACCCACACCAGTCCACTAACACCCAGGAAGCCACCCACACCAGTCAACTAACACACAGGATGCCACCATCACCAATAAACTAACACCCAGGATGCCACCCACACCAGTCCACTAACACCCAGGATGCCACCTACACCAGTCCACTAACACCCAGGATGCCACCCATACCAGTCCACTAACACCCAGGATGCCACCCACACCAGTCCATTAACACCCAGCATGCCACCCACACCAGTCCACTAACTCCAAGGATGCCACGCACATCATAACACTAACACCCAGGATGCCACCCACACCAGTCCACTAACACCCAGTATGCCACAAACGCCAGTCAACTAACACAGAATGCCACCATCACCAATATACTAACACCCAGGATGCCACCCACACCAGTCCACTAACACCCAGGATGCCACCCACAGCAGTCCACTAACACCAAAGATGCCACCCACTCCAGTCCACTAACACTCAGGATGCCACCCACTCCAGTCCACTAACACCCAGGATGCCACCCACACCAGTCCACTAACACCCAGGATGCCACCCACACCAGTCCACTAACTCCAAGGATGCCACGCACATCATAACACTAACACCAAGGATGGCACCCACACCAGTCCACTAACACCCAGCATGCCACCCACACGAGTCCATAACACTCAGGATGCCAAGCACACTTGTCCACTAACACCCAGGATGCCACCCACACCAGTCCACTAACACCCAGGATGCCTCCGACACCAGTCCACTAACACCCAGGATGCCACCCACACCAGTCCACTAACACTCAGGATGCCACCCACACTTGTACACTAACACTCAGGATGCCACCCACACCAGTCCATTAACCCTCAGGATGCCACCCACACTTGTACACTAACACTCAGGATGCCACCCACACCAGCCCACTAACACACAGGATGCCACCCACACCAGACCATTAACACCCAGGATGCCAACCACACCAGACCATTAACACCCAGGATACCAACCAAACCACTCCACTAACACCCAGGATGTCACCCACACCACTCAACTAACACACAGGATGCCACCATCACCAATAAACTAACACCCAGGATGCCACCATCACCAATAAACTAACACCCAGGATGCCACCCACACCAGTCCACTAACACCCAGGATGCCACCCACACCAATCCACTAACACCCAGGATGCCACTCACACCAGTCCACTAACACCCAGGATGCCACGCACACCAGTCCACTAACACCCAGGATGCCACGCATACCTGTCCACTAACACCCAGGATGCCACTCACACCAGTCCACTAACACCCAGGATGCCACCCACACCAGTCCACTAACACCCAGGATTCCACCTATACCAGTCCACTAACACCCAGGATGCCAACCACACCATTCCACTAACTCCAAGGATGCCACCCACACCAGCACTCTAGCACACAGGATGCCACCCACACCAGACCATTAACACCCAGGATGCCACACACACCAGCCCACTAACACACAGAATTCCACCCACATCATTCCAGTAACACCCAGGATGCCACCCACACCATTCTACTAACACCAACGATGCATCCCACTCCAACCCACGAACACAGGATTCCACACACACCATTCCATTAACACTCATGATGCCACCCACAGCAGTCCACTAACACCAAAGATGCCACCTACTCCAGTCCACTAACACTCAGGATGCCTCCCAAACCAATCCACTAACACCCAAGATGCCACCCACACCATTCCATTAACACCCAAAATACCACCCTCACTAGTCCACTTACACAGAGATTGCCAACCACACCAGTCCATTATCACCCAGGACGCCACCCACACCAGTCCACTAACACCCAAGATACCACCCACACCAGTCCACTGACACCCAGGATGCCATGCACATCATAACACTAATACCCAGGATGCCACCCACACCAGTCCACTAACACCCAGTATGCCACCCACACGAGTCCATAACACTCAGGATGCCACCCACACTTGTCCACTAACACCAAGGATGCCACCCACACCAGTCCACTAACACTCAGGATGCCACCCACACTTGTACACTAACACACAGGATGCCACCCACACCAGTCCACTAACACACAGGATGCCTCCGACACCAGTCCACTAACACCCAGTATGCCACCTACACCAGTCCATTAACACTCAGGATGCCGTCCACACTTGTCCACTAACACCCAGGATTTGACCTGCAATAGTCAACTTACACTCAGGATGCCACCCACACCATCAAACGAACACCCATGATGCCACCCACACAAGTCCACTAACACCCAGGATTTGACCTGCAATAGTCCACTAACACCCAGGATGCCACCCACACCAGTCCACTGACACCCAGGATGCCACACACACTATTACCTGGAGTTTACCTGGAGAGAGTTCCAGGGGTCAACGCCCCCGCGGCCCAGTCTGAGACCAGGCCTCCTGGTGGATCAGAGCCTGATCAACCAGGCTGTTGCTGCTGGCTGCACGCAAACCAACATATGAGCCACAGCCCGGCTGATCCGGAACTGACTTTAGGTGCTTGTCCAGTGCCAGCTTGAAGACTGCCAAGGGTCTGTTGGTAATCCCCCTTATGTGTGCTGGGAGGCAGTTGAACAGTCTCGGGCCCCTGACACTTATTGTATGGTCTCTTAACGTGCTAGTGACACCCCTGCTTTTCATTGGGGGGATGGTGCATCGTCTGCCAAGTCTTTTGCTTTCGTAATGAGTGATTTTCGTGTGCAAGTTCGGTACTAGTCCCTCTAGGATTTTCCAGGTGTATATAATCATGTATCTCTCCCTCCTGCGTTCCAGGGAATACAGGTTTAGGAACCTCAAGCGCTCCCAATAATTGAGGTGTTTTATCTCCGTTATGCGCGCCGTGAAAGTTCTCTGTACATTTTCTAGGTCGGCAATTTCACCTGCCTTGAAAGGTGCTGTTAGTGTGCAGCAATATTCCAGCCTAGATAGAACAAGTGACCTGAAGAGTGTCATCATGGGCTTGGCCTCCCTAGTTTTGAAGGTTCTCATTATCCATCCTGTCATTTTTCTAGCAGATGCGATTGATACAATGTTATGGTCCTTGAAGGTGAGATCCTCCGACATGATCACTCCCAGGTCTTTGACGTTGGTGTTTCGCTCTATTTTGTGGCCAGAATTTGTTTTGTACTCTGATGAAGATTTAATTTCCTCATGTTTACCATATCTGAGTAATTGAAATTTCTCATCGTTGAACTTCATATTGTTTTCTGCAGCCCACTGAAAGATTTGGTTGATGTCTGCCTGGAGCTTTGCAGTGTCTGCAATGGAAGACACTGTCATGCAGATTCGGGTGTCATCTGCAAAGGAAGACACGGTGCTGTGGCTGACATCCTTGTCTATGTCGGATATAAGGATGAGGAACAAGATGGGAGCGAGTACTGTGCCTTGTGGAACAGAGCTTTTCACCGTAGCTGCCTCGGACTTTACTCTGTTGACGACTACTCTCTGTGTTCTGTTAGTGAGGAAATTATAGATCCATCGACCGACTTTTCCTGTTATTCCTTTAGCACGCATTTTGTGCGCTATTACGCCATGGTCACACTTGTCGAAGGCTTTTGCAAAGTCTGTATATATTACATCTGCATTCTTTTTGTCTTCTAGTGCATTTAGGACCTTGTCGTAGTGGTCCAATAGTTGAGACAGACAGGAGCGACCTGTTCTAAACCCATGTTGCCCTGGGTTGTGTAACTGATGGGTTTCTAGATGCGTGGTGATCTTGCTTCTTAGGACCCTTTCAAAGATTTTTATGATATGGGATGTTAGTGCTATTGGTCTGTAGTTCTTTGCTGTTGCTTTACTGCCCCCTTTGTGGAGTGGGGCTATGTCTGTTGTTTTTAGTAACTGTGGGACGACCCCCGTGTCCATGCTCCCTCTCCATAGGATGGTAAAAGCTCGTGATAGGGGCTTCTTGCAGTTCTTGATGAACACAGAGTTCCACGAGTCTGGCCCTGGGGCAGAGTGCATGGGCATGTCATTTATCGCCACCCACACCAGTTCACTAACACCCAGGATACCACCCATGCCAGTCGACTAACACCCAGGGTGCCTCCCACACCAGTCAACTAACACCCATGATGCCACCCATGCCAGTCCACTAACACCCAGGATGCCACCCACACCAGTCCACTAACACCCAGGATGCCTCCGACACCAGTCCACTAACACCCAGGATGCCACCCACACCAGTCCACTAACACTCAGGATGCCACCCACACTTGTACACTAACACTCAGGATGCCACCCACACCAGTCCATTAACACTCAGGATGCCACCCACACTTGTACACTAACACTCAGGATGCCACCCACACCATCAAACGAACACCCATGATGCCACCCACAACAGTCCACTAACACCCAGGATGCCACCCACACCAGTCCACTGACACCCAGGATGCCACACACACTATTAAACTAACACTCAGAATGCCACCCACACCAGTTCACTAACACCCAGGATACCACCCACGCCAGTCGACTAACACCTAGGGTGCCTCCCACACCAGTCAACTAACACCCATGATGCCACCCACGCCAGTCCACTAACACCCAGGATGCCACCCACACCAGTCCACTAACACCCAGGATGCCACCCACGCCAGTCCACTAACACCCAGGATACCACCCACACCAGTCCACTAACACTCAGGATGCCACCCACGCCAGTCCACTAACACCCAGGATACCACCCACACTAGTCCACTAACACCAAGGATACCACCCACACTAATCCACTAACACCCAGGATACCACCCTGACTATTCCACTGACACCCAGGATACCACCCACACTAGCCCACTAACACCCAGGATACCACCCACACTAGTCCACTAACACCCAGGATACCACCCACATTAGTCCACTAACACCCAGGATACCACCCACACCAGTCCACTAACACCCAGGATACCACCCACACCAGTCCACTAACACCCAGGATACCACCCTGACTATTCCACTGACACCCAGGATACCACCCACACTAGTCCACTAACACCCAGGATACCACCCACACTAGTCCACTAACACCCAGGATACCACCCACACCAGTCCACTAACAAACAGGATACCACCCACACCAGTCCACTAACACCCAGGATACCACCCACACTATTCCACTAACACCCAGGATACCACCCACACCAGTCCACTAACACGCAGGATGCCACCCACACTATTCCACTAACACCCAGGATACCACCCACACTATTCCACTAACACCCAGGATACCACCCACACTATTCCACTAACACCCAGGATACCACCCACACTAGTCCACTAACACCCAGGATACCACCCACACCAGTCCACAAAAACCCAGGATACCACCCACACTAGTCCACTAACACCCAGGATACCACCCACACTATTCCACTAACACCCAAGATACCACCCACACTATTCCACTAACACCCAGGATACCACCCACACTAGTCCACTAACACCCAGGATACCACCCACACCAGTCCATTAACACCCAGGATACCACCCACACCAGTCCATTATCACCACGGATGCTTCCCACACCAGTCCTCAAACATCCAGGATTCCACCCACACCAATCCACTAACACCCAGGATGCCACCCACACCAGTAAACTAACTACCAGGATGCCACCCACACTAGTCCACTAACACGCAGGATGCCACCCATATAAGTCAACTAACTCCCAGGATGCCACCCACACCAGTCCAGGTAGAAAACACTGTCCACACTGAGAACACTTTCCACCTAGACAACACTGTCCACACTGACAACACTTTCCACCTAGAAAACACTGTCCACACTGACAACACTGTCCACACTGACAGCACTGTTCTCGCTGGCAACACTGTCCACCTTGACAACACTGTCCTCACTGGCAACACTGTCCACACTGACAACACTGTCCTCACTGCAACACTGTTCACCCTGACAACACTGTCCACCCTGACAACACTGTCCTCACTGGCAACACTGTCCAACCTGACAACACTGTCCTCACTGGCAACACTGTCCACCCTGACAACACTGTCCTCTCTGGCAACACTGTCCACCCTGACAACACTGTCCACCCTGACAACACTGTCCTCACTGGCAACACTGTCCACCCTGACAACACTGTCCTCACTGGCAACACTGTCCACCCTGACAACACTGTCCACCCTGACAACACTCTCCTCATTTGCAACACTGTCCACTTTGACAACACTGTCCTCACTGGCAACACTCCACCCTGACAACACTGTCCTCTCTTGCAACACTGTCCACCCTGACAACACTGTCCACCCTGACAACACTGTCCTCACTGGCAACACTGTCCACCCTGACAACACTCTCCTCTCTCACAACACTGTCCACCCTGACAACACTGTCCACCCTGACAACACTTTCCTCACTGACAATACTGTCCATCCTGAAAACACTGCCCACCCTGACAACACTGTCCTCACTGACAACACTGTCCACTATGACAACACTGTCCACCATGACAACACTGTCCATGCTGACAACACTGTCCTCACTGACAACACTGTCCACCCTGACAACACTGTGCACCCTGACAACACTGTGCACCCTGACAACACTGTCCTCACTGACAACACTGTCCACCCTGACAACACTGTCCACCCTGACAACACTGTCCACCCTGACAACACTGTCCACACTGACAACACTGTCCACACTGACAACACTGTCCACACTGACAACACTCTCCTCACTGACAACACTGTCCACCCTGACAACACTGTCCACCCTGACAACACTGTCCACACTGACAACACTGTCCACACTGACAACACTGTCCACACTGACAACACTGTCCACACTGACAACACTGTCCACACTGACAACACTCTCCTCACTGACAACACTGTTCACACTGACAACACTGTCCACACTGACAACACTCTCCTCACTGACAACACTGTCCACCCTGACTACACTGTCCACCCTGACAACACTGTCCACCCTGACAACACTGTC
This sequence comes from Cherax quadricarinatus, assembly GCF_038502225.1. NCBI lineage: Eukaryota > Metazoa > Arthropoda > Malacostraca > Decapoda > Parastacidae > Cherax > Cherax quadricarinatus. The sequence continues at coordinate 46,292 of NW_027195167.1, forward strand.
CACACTGACAACACTCTCCACACTGACAACACTGTCCACACTGACAACACTGTCCACACTGACAACACTGTCCACCCTGACAACACTGTCCACACTGACAACACTGTCCACCCTGACAACACTGTCCACCCTGACAACACTCTCCTCACTGACAACACTGTCCACACTGACAACACTGTCCACACTGACAACACTGTCTACACTGACAACACTGTCCACACTGGCAACACTGTCCACGCTGACAACACTCTCCTCACTGACAACACTGTCCACCCTGACAACACTGTCCACACTGACAACACTGTCCACACTGACAACACTGTCCACCCTGACAACACTGTCCACACTGACAACACTGTCCACACTGACAACACTGTCCACACTGACAACACTGTCCACCCTGACAACACTGTCCACCCTGACAACACTGTCCACACTGACAACACTGTCCACACTGGCAACACTGTCCACGCTGACAACACTCTCCTCATTGACAACACTGTCCACACTGACAACACTGTCCACACTGACAACACTGTCCACACTGACAACACTGTCCACACTGGCAACACTGTCCACGCTGACAACACTCTCCTCACTGACAACACTGTCCACACTGACAACACTGTCCACACTGACAACACTGTCCACACTGACAACACTCTCCACCTAGAATAGAGCAGTTACCATGATGGTAGTTATCATGAAAGTAGCAGCTACCATGAATATAACTACCATGTTGGTAGTTAACATGAATATAACTGCTAGCATAATGGTAATTCCCATGATCATTAATATGAATGAAGGCGTTACCATGATGGTAGCAATTATGAATATATTGTAATTATATTATTATAATCAAAGGGGAGCGCTAAACCCGTAGGATTATACAGCGCCTGTGGGGGATGGAAGGTATTCAGGCTTAATTCAGGGAACTGGTGCATTGATTCAATTCCCTTGATCAAGAGCCCCTCACCAGCGTCAAGGAACTTCCCATGAGGGAGATTATGAATGTAATAGCTACCATGAGTAGCAGCTATCATGAACATAACCACTACCATTATCGTAGTTTCTATGATAGTTGCAATCAAGAATATAACAGCTACCATGAACATAGTTACCATGATGGTAGCTATCATGAAAGTAGCTGCCACCATGAATGAAGTTACCATGATGATAGTTATCATAAATATAACAGTTACCATGATGTTAGCTGTCATGAATATTGCGGCTACCATGAAGGAAGCTGCGATGATGGTAGCTACCATGAATATAGCTGCTACCATTAAGATGATAATAACACAAGTAACACAGGCACTCACATTCTTAAGTGACGGTTGAGTGTTGTGAGAGCCAGGATGAACAGCTGGTGCTGCTGTTGTGGTGTGATGCTGACGCTGGTGTCTACTCTCAGCTCCTCCATCTTAACACTGTGGTGATGCAGCTGATGGATCATGTCTTGGATGCCCGCCACTGTTACTGTGCTGTTGTTACACCAGATCCACCGGTACCTGTTGATGATGACACTACTGTTGTTGTCTGTTGATGATCTACAACACTACCACCATCACTGTTGCAAGCACCACCATCACTGTTGTAGCCACCACCATCACTGTCGCAACCACCACCATCACTGTTGCAACCACCACCATCACTGTTGCAACCACCACCATCACTGTCCCAACCACCACCATCACTGTCGCAACCATCACCATCACTGTCGCAACCACCACCATCATCACTACTACCAGCAAAAACACCATCATCACTACTACCAGCACCATCACCATCATCACTACTACCAGCACCATCACCATCATCACTACTACAAGCACCATCACCATCACTATCAATCAAGAATCTCACAATCAACAATTAAAGTAACACAAGAACAACAATGATGGACTCACCATCCTGGTGGTTGTAGCTCCTGGACCACCTCACTCACCATCCTGGTGGTTGTAGCTCCTGGACCACCTCACTCACCATCCTTGTGGTTGTAGCTCCTGGACCACCTCACTCACCATCCTGGTGGTTGTAGCTCCTGGACCACCTCACTCACCATCCTGGTGGTTGTAGCTCCTGGACCACCTCACTCACCATCCTGGTGGTTGTAGCTCCTGGACCACCTCACTCACCATCCTGGTGGTTGTAGCTCCTCGACCACCTTACTCACCATCCTGGTGGTTGTAGCTCCTGGACCACCTCACTCACCATCCTGGTGGTTGTAGCTCCTCGACCACCTCACTCACCATCCTGGTGGTTGTAGCTCCTGGACCACCTCACTCACCATCCTGGTGGTTGTAGCTCCTGGACCACCTTACTCACCATCCTGGTGGTTGTAGCTCCTGGACCACCTCACTCACCATCTTGGTGGTTGTAGCTCCTGGACCACCTCACTCACCATCCTGGTGGTTATAGCTCCTGGACCACCTTACTCACCATCCTGGTGGTTGTAGCTCCTGGACCACCTCACTCACCATCCTGGTGGTTGTAGCTCCTGGACCACCTTACTCACCATCCTGGTGGTTGTAGCTCCTGGACCACCTCACTCACCATCCTGGTGGTTGTAGCTCCTGGACCACCTCACTCACCATCCTGGTGGTTGTAGCTCCTGGACCACCTCACTCACCATCCTGGTGGTTGTAGCTCCTGGACCACCTTACTCACCATCCTGTTGGTTGTAGCTCCTGGACCACCTCACTCACCATCCTGGTGGTTATAGCTCCTGGACCACCTCACTCACCATCCTGGTGGTTGTAGCTCCTGGACCACCTCACTCACCATCCTGGTGGTTGTAGCTCCTGGACCACCTCACTCACCATCCTGGTGGTTGTAGCTCCTGGACCACCTCACTCACCATCCTGGTGGTTGTAGCTCCTGGACCACCTCACTCACCATCCTGGTGGTTGTAGCTCCTGGACCACCTCACTCACCATCCTGGTGGTTGTAGCTCCTGGACCACCTCACTCACCATCCTGGTGGTTATAGCTCCTGGACCACCTCACTCACCATCCTGGTGGTTGTAGCTCCTGGACCACCTCACTCACCATCCTTGTGGTTGTAGCTCCTGGACCACCTCACTCACCCTCCTGGTGGTTGTAGCTCCTGGACCACCTCACTCACCATCCTGGTGGTTGAAGCTCCTGGACCACCTCACTCACAATCCTGGTGGTTGTAGCTCCTGGACCGCCTCACTCACCATCCTGGTGGTTGTAGCTCCTGGACCACCTCACTCACCATCCTGGTGGTTGTAGCTCCTGGACCACCTCACTCACCATCCTGGTGGTTGCAGCTCCTGGACCACATCACTCACCATCCTGGTGGTTGCAGCTCCTGGACCACATCACTCACCATCCTGGTGGTTGTAGCTCCTGGACCACCTCACTCACAATCCTGGTGGTTGTAGCTCCTGGACCACCTCACTCACCATCCTGGTGGTTATAGCTCCTGGACTACCTCACTCACCATCCTAATGGTTGTAGCTCCTGGACCACCTCACTCACCATCCTGGTGGTTGTAGCTCCTGGACCACCTCACTCACCATCCTGGTGGTTGTAGCTCCTGGACCACCTCACTCACCATCCTGGTGGTTGTAGCTCCTGGACCACCTCACTCACCATCCTGGTGGTTGTAGCTCCTGGACCACCTCACTCACCACCCTGGTGGTTGTAGCTCCTGGACCACCTCACTCACCATCCTGGTGGTTATTGCTCCTGGACCACCTCACTCACCATCCTGGTGGTTGTAGCTCCTGGACCACCTCACTCACCATCCTGGTGGTTGTAGCTCCTGGACCACCTTACTCACCATCCTGGTGGTTGTAGCTCCTGGACCACCTCACTCACCATCCTGGTGGTTGTAGCTCCTGGACCACCTCACTCACCATCCTGGTGGTTGTAGCTCCTGGACCACCTCACTCACCATCCTGGTGGTTGTAGCTCCTGGACCACCTTACTCACCATCCTGTTGGTTGTAGCTCCTGGACCACCTCACTCACCATCCTGGTGGTTATAGCTCCTGGACCACCTCACTCACCATCCTGGTGGTTGTAGCTCCTGGACCACCTCACTCACCATCCTGGTGGTTGTAGCTCCTGGACCACCTCACTCACCATCCTGGTGGTTGTAGCTCCTGGACCACCTCACTCACCATCCTGGTGGTTGTAGCTCCTGGACCACCTCACTCACCATCCTGGTGGTTGTAGCTCCTGGACCACCTCACTCACCATCCTGGTGGTTGTAGCTCCTGGACCACCTCACTCACCATCCTGGTGGTTATAGCTCCTGGACCACCTCACTCACCATCCTGGTGGTTGTAGCTCCTGGACCACCTCACTCACCATCCTTGTGGTTGTTTTGTTTAATTGTATTCGAAACAGCGATCAGTGCTGATTCAAGGCACTTGCGTGTGCGGAAATTAGTTTCTTTTATCACTAATTGGGCGTCTCTGAATTTCATAAGATGATTGGTGGAATTTCGGTGTTGTACACAGGCGTTGTTTAAGTTGTCGTTCCTACATGCGTATATGTGTTCATTGAGGCGGGTGTCGAGGTTTCTTGCTGTTTCACCTACGTAGATCTTGTCACAGCCTCCACAGGGTATAGTGTAAACTCCTGCATTGACTGGTTCGTGGTGCTTGGGTTTTGTCCTGGTTAGATCCTTTATTGAAGTGGTAGAAGCGATGGCGACTCTGGTGTTAGCTTGTGAAAGTACTTTTGAGACGTTTAGTGCAACCTGGCTGTTGGGAAGAATTATAACTTTGTTGGGAGCGGCGTTGATGCGTGGAGAATTGATGATCTGAAGAGCTCTTTTCTTGCAGTCTTTGATGAAAAAAGAAGGAAATTGTAACTCAGTAAATGTTTGGTGAATGTAAGTACATTCCTCGTCAAGAAACTCAGGACTACAAATTCGGTATGCTCTTAGGAAAAACCCGATGATGATGCCTCTTTTGGTCTTGGTATCTTGACTGGAATAGAAGTGTGTGAGATCATTTTTATTGGTGGGTTTCCGATAAACTTGAAATCTTAGGTTGTTGTCTACTTTGTGAATGAGGACGTCGAGGAAAGGTAGCTTGTCATTGGACTCTTCTTCCAGTGTAAACTGAATCGCTGGTTCAACTGCGTTGAGCCTTGCCTGAAGATCCCGTACATCAAAACGTTTTGGAGTTATTACGAGGACATCGTCCACGTAACGTAACCAAGTGACGCTTGAAGGGATGATGTTGGCGAAGTGTTCAGACTCTAGGTGTTCCATGTATAAGTTGGCTAGGACGGCACTTATTGGGGACCCCATTCCCATGCCGTAGGTTTGTTTGTAGAGCTTGTTATTGAAGGAAAAACAGTTGAAGTTAACACAGAGTTCAATCAAGTCAATAAATTCTTCCCAACAGCCAGGTTGCACTAAACGTCTCAAAAGTACTTTCACAAGCTAACACCAGAGTCGCCATCGCTTCTACCACTTCAATAAAGGATCTAACCAGGACAAAACCCAAGCACCACGAACCAGTCAATGCAGGAGTTTACACTATACCCTGTGGAGGCTGTGACAAGATCTACGTAGGTGAAACAGCAAGAAACCTCGACACCCGCCTCAATGAACACATATACGCATGTAGGAACGACAACTTAAACAACGCCTGTGTACAACACCGAAATTCCACCAATCATCTTATGAAATTCAGAGACGCCCAATTAGTGATAAAAGAAACTAATTTCCGCACACGCACCATCCTGGTGGTTGTAGCTCCTGGACCACCTCACTAACCATCCTGGTGGTTGTAGCTCCTGGACCACCTCACTCACCATCCTGGTGGTTGTAGCTCCTGGACCACCTCACTCACCATCCTGGTGGTTGTAGCTCCTGGACCACCTCACTCACCATCCTGGTGGTTGTAGCTCCTGGACCACCTCACTCACCATCCTGGTGGTTGTAGCTCCTGGACCACCTCACTCACCATCCTGGTGGTTGTAGCTCCTGGACCACCTCACTCACCATCCTGGTGGTTGTAGCTCCTGGACCACCTCACTCACCATCCTGGTGGTTGTAGCTCCTGGACCACCTCACTCACCATCCTGGTGGTTGTAGCTCCTGGACCACCTCACTCACCATCCTGGTGGTTGTAGCTCCTGGACCACCTCACTCACCATCCTGGTGGTTGTAGCTCCTGGACCACCTCACTCACCATCCTGGTGGTTGTAGCTCCTGGACCACCTCACTCACCACCCTGGTGGTTGTAGCTCCTGGACCACCTCACTCACCATCCTGGTGGTTGTAGCTCCTGGACCACCTCACTCACCATCCTGGTGGTTGTAGCTCCTGGACCACCTCACTCACCATCCTGGTGGTTGTAGCTCCTGGACCACCTCACTCACCATCCTGGTGGTTGTAGCTCCTGGACCACCTCACTCACCATCCTGGTGGTTGTAGCTCCTGGACCACCTCACTCACCATCCTGGTGGTTGTAGCTCCTGGACCACCTCACTCACCATCCTGGTGGTTGTAGCTCCTGGACCACCTCACTCACCATCCTGGTGGTTGTAGCTCCTGGACCACCTCACTCACCATCCTGGTGGTTGTAGCTCCTGGACCACCTCACTCACCATCCTGGTGGTTGTAGCTCCTGGACCACCTCACTCACCATCCTGGTGGTTGTAGCTCCTGGACCACCTCACTCACCATCCTGGTGGTTGTAGCTCCTGGACCACCTCACTCACCATCCTGGTGGTTGTAGCTCCTGGACCACCTCACTCACCATCCTGGTGGTTGTAGCTCCTGGACCACCTCACTCACCATCCTGGTGGTTGTAGCTCCTGGACCACCTCACTCACCATCCTGGTGGTTGTAGCTCCTGGACCACCTCACTCACCATCCTGGTGGTTGTAGCTCCTGGACCACCTCACTCACCATCCTGGTGGTTGTAGCTCCTGGACCACCTCACTCACCATCCTGGTGGTTGTAGCTCCTGGACCACCTCACTCACCATCCTGGTGGTTGTAGCTCCTGGACCACCTCACTCACCATCCTGGTGGTTGTAGCTCCTGGACCACCTCACTCACCATCCTGGTGGTTGTAGCTCCTGGACCACCTCACTCACCATCCTGGTGGTTGTAGCTCCTGGACCACCTCACTCACCATCCTGGTGGTTGTAGCTCCTGGACCACCTCACTCACCATCCTGGTGGTTGCAGCTCCTGGACCACCTCACTCACCATCCTGGTGGTTGTAGCTCCTGGACCACCTCACTCACCATCCTGGTGGTTGTAGCTCCTGGACCACCTCACTCACCATCCTGGTGGTTGTAGCTCCTGGACCACCTCACTCACCATCCTGGTGGTTGTAGCTCCTGGACCACCTCACTCACCATCCTGGTGGTTGTAGCTCCTGGACCACCTCACTCACCATCCTGGTGGTTGTAGCTCCTGGACCACCTCACTCACCATCCTGGTGGTTGTAGCTCCTGGACCACCTCACTCACCATCCTGGTGGTTGTAGCTCCTGGACCACCTCACTCACCATCCTGGTGGTTGTAGCTCCTGGACCACCTCACTCACCATCCTGGTGGTTGTAGCTCCTGGACCACCTCACTCACCATCCTGGTGGTTGTAGCTCCTGGACCACCTCACTCACCATCCTGGTGGTTGTAGCTCCTGGACCACCTCACTCACCATCCTGGTGGTTGTAGCTCCTGGACCACCTCACTCACCATCCTGGTGGTTGTAGCTCCTGGACCACCTCACTCACCATCCTTGTGGTTGTAGCTCCTGGACCACCTCACTCACCATCCTGGTGGTTGTAGCTCCTGGACCACCTCACTCACCATCCTGGTGGTTGTAGCTCCTGGACCACCTCACTCACCATCCTGGTGGTTGTAGCTCCTGGACCACCTCACTCACCATCCTGGTGGTTGTAGCTCCTGGACCACCTCACTCACCATCCTGGTGGTTGTAGCTCCTGGACCACCTCACTCACCATCCTGGTGGTTGTAGCTCCTGGACCACCTCACTCACCATCCTGGTGGTTGTAGCTCCTGGACCACCTCACTCACCATCCTGGTGGTTGTAGCTCCTGGACCACCTCACTCACCATCCTGGTGGTTGTAGCTCCTGGACCATCTCACTCACCATCCTGGTGGTTGTAGCTCCTGGACCACCTCACTCACCATCCTGGTGGTTATAGCTCCTGGACCACCTCACTCACCATCCTGGTGGTTGTAGCTCCTGGACCACCTCACTCACCATCCTGGTGGTTGTAGCTCCTGGACCACCTCACTCACCATCCTGGTGGTTGCAGCTCCTGGACCACCTCACTCACCATCCTGGTGGTTGTAGCTCCTGGACCACCTCACTCACCATCCTGGTGGTTGCAGCTCCTGGACCACCTCACTCACCATCCTGGTGGTTGTAGCTCCTGGACCACCTCACTCACCATCCTGGTGGTTGTAGCTCCTGGACCACCTCACTCACCATCCTGGTGGTTGTAGCTCCTGGACCACCTCACTCACCATCCTGGTGGTTGTAGCTCCTGGACCACCTCACTCACCATCCTGGTGGTTGTAGCTCCTGGACCACCTCACTCACAATCCTGGTGGTTGTAGCTCCTGGACCACCTCACTCACCATCCTGGTGGTTGTAGCTCCTGGACCACCTCACTCACCATCCTGGTGGTTGTAGCTCCTGGACCACCTCACTCACCATCCTGGTGGTTGTAGCTCCTGAACCACCTCACTCACCATCCTGGTGGTTGTAGCTCCTGGACCACCTCACTCACCATCCTGTTGGTTGTAGCTCCTGGACCACCTCACTCACCATCCTGGTGGTTGTAGCTCCTGGACCACCTCACTCACCATCCTGGTGGTTGTAGCTCCTGGACCACCTCACTCACCATCCTGGTGGTTGTAGCTCCTGGACCACCTCACTCACAATCCTGGTGGTTGTAGCTCCTGGACCATCTCACTCACCATCCTGGTGGTTGTAGCTCCTGGACCACCTCACTCACCATCCTGGTGGTTGTAGCTCCTGGACCACCTCACTCACCATCCTGGTGGTTGTAGCTCCTGGACCACCTCACTCACCATCCTGGTGGTTGTAGCTCCTGGACCACCTCACTCACCATCCTGGTGGTTGTAGCTCCTGGACCACCTCACTCACCATCCTGGTGGTTGTAGCTCCTGGACCACCTCACTCACCATCCTGGTGGTTGTAGCTCCTGGACCACCTCACTCACCATCCTGGTGGTTGTAGCTCCTGGACCACCTCACTCACCATCCTGGTGGTTGTAGCTCCTGGACCACCTCACTCACCATCCTGGTGGTTGTAGCTCCTGGACCACCTCACTCACCATCCTGGTGGTTATAGCTCCTGGACCACCTCACTCACCATCCTGGTGGTTGTAGCTCCTGGACCACCTCACTCACCATCCTGGTGGTTGTAGCTCCTGGACCACCTCACTCACCATCCTGGTGGTTGTAGCTCCTGGACCATCTCACTCACTATCCTGGTGGTTGTAGCTCCTGGACCATCTCACTCACCATCCTGGTGGTTGTAGCTCCTGGACCACCTCACTCACCATCCTGGTGGTTGTAGCTCCTGGACCACCTCACTCACAATCCTGGTGGTTGTAGCTCCTGGACCACCTCACTCACCATCCTGGTGGTTGTAGCTCCTGGACCACCTCACTCACCATCCTGGTGGTTGTAGCTCCTGGACCACCTCACTCACCATCCTGGTGGTTGTAGCTCCTGGACCACCTCACTCACCATCCTGGTGGTTGTAGCTCCTGGACCACCTCACTCACCATCCTGGTGGTTGTAGCTCCTGGACCACCTCACTCACCATCCTGGTGGTTGTAGCTCCTGGACCACCTCACTCACCATCCTGGTGGTTGTAGCTCCTGGACCACCTCACTCACCATCCTGGTGGTTGTAGCTCCTGGACCACCTCACTCACCATCCTGGTGGTTGTAGCTCCTGGACCACCTCACTCACCATCCTGGTGGTTGTAGCTCCTGGACCACCTCACTCACCATCCTGGTGGTTGTAGCTCCTGGACCACCTCACTCACCATCCTGGTGGTTGTAGCTCCTGGACCACCTCACTCACCATCCTGGTGGTTGTAGCTCCTGGACCACCTCACTCACCATCCTGGTGGTTGTAGCTCCTGGACCACCTCACTCACCATCCTGGTGGTTGTAGCTCCTGGACCACCTCACTCACCATCCTGGTGGTTGTAGCTCCTGGACCACCTCACTCACCATCCTGGTGGTTGTAGCTCCTGGACCACCTCACTCACCATCCTGGTGGTTGTAGCTCCTGGACCACCTCACTCACCATCCTGGTGGTTGTAGCTCCTGGACCACCTCACTCACCATCCTGGTGGTTGTAGCTCCTGGACCACCTCACTCACCATCCTGGTGGTTGTAGCTCCTAGACCACCTCACTCACCATCCTGGTGGTTGTAGCTCCTGGACCACCTCACTCACCATCCTGGTGGTTGTAGCTCCTGGACCACCTCACTCACAATCCTGGTGGTTGTAGCTCCTGGACCACCTCACTCACCATCCTGGTGGTTGTAGCTCCTGGACCACCTCACTCACCATCCTGGTGGTTGCAGCTCCTGGACCACCTCACTCACCATCCTGGTGGTTGCAGCTCCTGGACCACCTCACTCACCATCCTGGTGGTTGTAGCTCCTGGACCACCTCACTCACCATCCTTGTGGTTGTAGCTCCTGGACCACCTCACTCACCATCCTGGTGGTTGTAGTTCCTGGACCACCTCACTCACCATCCTGGTGGTTGTAGCTCCTGGACTACCTCACTCACCATCCTGGTGGTTGTAGCTCCTGGACCACCTCACTCACCATCCTGGTGGTTGTAGCTCCTGGACCACCTCACTCACCATCCTGGTGGTTGTAGCTCCTGGACCACCTCACTCACCATCCTGGTGGTTGTAGCTCCTGGACCACCTCACTCAACATCCTGGTGGTTGTAGCTCCTGGACCACCTCACTCACCATCCTGGTGGTTGTAGCTCCTGGACCACCTCACTCACCATCCTGGTGGTTGTAGCTCCTGGACCACCTCACTCACTGTCCTGGTGGTTGTAGCTCCTGGACCACCTCACTCACCATCCTGGTGGTTGTAGCTCCTGGACCACCTCACTCACCATCCTGGTGGTTGTAGCTCCTGGACCACCTCACTCACCATCCTGGTGGTTGTAGCTCCTGGACCATCTCACTCACCATCCTGGTGGTTGTAGCTCCTGGACCACCTCACTCTCCATCCTGGTGGTTGTAGCTCCTGGACCACCTCACTCACCATCCTGGTGGTTGTAGCTCCTGGACCACCTCACTCACCATCCTGGTGGTTGTAGCTCCTGGACCACCTCACTCACCATCCTGGTGGTTGTAGCTCCTGGACCATCTCACTCACCATCCTGGTGGTTGTAGCTCCTGGACCACCTCACTCACCATCCTGGTGGTTGTAGCTCCTGGACCACCTCACTCACCATCCTGGTGGTTGTAGCTCCTGGACCACCTCACTCACCATCCTGGTGGTTGTAGCTCCTGGACCACCTCACTCACCATCCTGGTGGTTGTAGCTCCTGGACCACCTCACTCACCATCCTGGTGGTTGTAGCTCCTGGACCACCTCACTCACCATCCTGGTGGTTGTAGCTCCTGGACCACCTCACTCACCATCCTGGTGGTTGTAGCTCCTGGACCATCTCACTCACCATCCTGGTGGTTGTAGCTCCTGGACCACCTCACTCACCATCCTGGTGGTTGTAGCTCCTGGACCACCTCACTCACCATCCTGGTGGTTGTAGCTCCTGGACCATCTCACTCACTATCCTGGTGGTTGTAGCTCCTGGACCACCTCACTCACCATCCTGGTGGTTGTAGCTCCTGGACCACCTCACTCACCATCCTGGTGGTTGTAGCTCCTGGACCACCTCACTCACCATCCTGGTGGTTGTAGCTCCTGGACCACCTCACTCACCTCCTGGTGGTTGTAGCTCCTGGACCAATTCACTCACCATCCTGGTGGTTGTAGCTCCTGGACCACCTCACTCACCATCCTGGTGGTTGTAGCTCCTGGACCACCTCACTCACCATCCTGGTGGTTATAGCTCCTGGACCACCTCACTCACCATCCTGGTGGTTGTAGCTCCTGGACCACCTCACTCACCATCCTGGTGGTTGTAGCTCCTGGACCACCTCACTCACCATCCTGGTGGTTGTAGCTCCTGGACCACCTCACTCCCCATCCTGGTGGTTGCAGCTCCTGGACTACCTCACTCATTATCCTGGTGGTTGTAGCTCCAGGACCACCTCACTCACCATCCTGGTGGTTGTAGCTCCTGGACCACCTCACTCACTATCTAAGCAGTAGGTACCTGACCACCTAATCGTACACATCTACTGGCTTTAGCTTGTAAGCATTAAGTACCTGAGTGCCTCACGGTGCGCATCTAAGCAGTAGGTACCTGACCACCTAATCGTACACCTCTACTGGCTTTAGAAACATTAAGTACCTGGGTGCCTCACGGTGCACATCTAAGTAGTAGGTACCTGACCACCTAATCGTACACGTCTTCTGGCTTTAGAAACATTATGTAACTGAGCGCCTCACTGTACGCACCTAAGCAGTAGGTACCTGACCACCTAATCGTACACGTCTACTGGCTTTAGAAATAGTATGTACCTGAGCGCCTCACTGTACGCACCTAAGCAGTAGGTACCTGAACACCTAAGGGTACACAGCTACTGGCTTTAGAAACATCTACGCAATAGGTACCTGAACACCTAATCGTACCTATCTACTGGCGTTAGAAGAACCGCTCACCGCAGCTCACTGAGTCTGTTGGCCTAAGTTACTTGACGGCCGCATTCAGTGAGCTTGCAGCATGGCGTTCGGCTAGCGGTGTGTCAACCGGCTTTGGAGAGGATTTGCTGGACTACCGGTGATGTCTGTGGACTCACCGTCTAAGCTGATCAGCTGTGGGCCGGAATCATCAGATGCTGTTTAGTGGGACATTACATGAAGAAAAGGTTGGAGTGTTACACTGAACTGGGCCAGGACCGTAGTGTGACACTTAGGGACGTATGATGGAGTGGAACACTGAGATATGCACAGGACCGTAGTGGAACACTGAGATGAAAAGGGTGTCGTGTGACACTGAAGATGGCCTGGTTGTAGTGTACACTGAATAGTGTCATGTGAATGGCCTCGACCGGATAAGTGTCGTGAGAAGCAGTTGACTGTAATTTATTATTATACTCACCATCCTGGTGGTTGTAGCTCCTGGACCACCTCACTCACCATCCAGGTGGTTATAGCTCCTGGACCACCTCACTCACCATCCTGGTGGTTGTAGCTCCTGGACCACCTCACTCACCATCCTGGTAGTTGTAGCTCCTGGACCACCTCACTCACCATCCTGGTGGTTCTAGCTCCTGGACCACCTCACTCACCATCCTGGTGGTTGTAGCTCCTGGACCACCTCACTCACCATTCTGGTGGTTGTAGCTCCTGGACCACCTCACTCACCATCCTGGTGGTTGTAGCTCCTGGACCACCTCACTCACCATTCTGGTGGTTGTAGCTCCTGGACCACCTCACTCACCATTCTGGTGGTTGTAGCTCCTGGACCACCTCACCATCCTGGTAATTGTAGCTCCTGGACCACATCATTCACCATCCTCGTGGTTGTAGCTCCTGGACCACCTCACTCACCATCCTCGTGGTTGTAGCTCCTTGACCACCTCACTCACCATACTGGTGGTTGTAGCTCCTGGACCACCTCACTCACCATCCTGGTGGTTGTAGCTCCTGGACCACCTCACTCACCATCCTGGTGGTTGTAGCTCCTGGACCACCTGTCTCACCATCCTGGTGGTTGTAGATCCTGGACCACCTCACTCACCCTCCTGGTGGTTGTAGCTCCTGGACCACCTCACTCACCATCCTGGTGGTTGTAGCTCCTGGACCACCTCACTCACTGTCCTGGTGGTTGTAGCTCCTGGACCACCTCACTCACCATCCTGGTGGTTGTAGCTCCTGGACCACCTCACTCACCATCCTGGTGGTTGTAGCTCCTGGACCACCTCACTCACCCTCCTGGTGGTTGTAGCTCCTGGACCACCTCACTCACCATCCTGGTGGTTGTAGCTCCTGGACCACCTCACTCACCATCCTGGTGGTTGTAGCTCCTGGACCACCTCACTCACCATCCTGGTGGTTGTAGATCCTGGACCACCTCACTCACCATCCTGGTGGTTGTAGCTCCTGGACCACCTCACTCACCATCCTGGTGGTTGTAGCTCCTGGACCACCTCACTCACCCTCCTGGTGGTTGTAGCTCCTGGACCACCTCACTCACCATCCTGGTGGTTGTAGCTCCTGGACCACCTCACTCACCATCCTGGTGGTTGTAGCTCCTGGACCACCTCACTCACCATCCTGGTGGTTGTAGCTCCTGGACCACCTCACTCACCATCCTGGTGGTTGTAGCTCCTGGACCACCTCACTCACCATCCTGGTGGTTGTAGCTCCTGGACCACATCACTCACCATCCTGGTGGTTGTAGCTCCTGGACCACCTCACTCACCATCCTGGTGGTTGTAGCTCCTGGACCACCTCACTCACCATCCTGGTGGCTGTAGCTCCTGGACCACCTCACTCACCATCCTGGTGGTTGTAGCTTCTGGACCACCTCACTCACCATCCTGGTGGTTGTAGCTCCTGGACCACCTCACTCACCATCCTGGTGGTTGTAGCTCCTGGACCACCTCACTCACCATCCTGGTGGTTGTAGCTCCTGGACCACCTCACTCACCATCCTGTTGGTTGTAGCTCCTGGACCACCTCACTCACCCTCCTGGTGGTTCTAGCTCCTGGACCACCTCACTCACCATCCTGGTGGTTGTAGCTCCTGGACCACCTCACTCACCATCCTGGTGGTTGTAGCTCCTGGACCACCTCACTCACCATCCTGGTGGTTGCAGCTCCTGGACCACCTCACTCACCATCCTGGTGGTTGTAGCTCCTGGACCACCTCACTCACCATCCTGGTGGTTGTAGCTCCTGGACCACCTCACCATCCTGGTGGTTGTAGCTCCTGGACCACCTCACCATCCTGGTGGTTATAGCTCCTGGACCACCTCACTCACCATCGTGGTGGTTGAAGCTCCTGGTCCACCTCACTCACCATCCTGGTGGTTGTAGCTCCTGGACCACCTCACTCACCATCCTGGTGGTTGTAGCTCCTGGACCACCTCACTCCCCATCCTGGTGGTTGTAGCTCCTGGACCACCTCACTCACCATCCTGGTGGTTGTAGCGCCTGGACCTCCTCACTCACCATCCTGGTGGTTGTAGCTCCTGGACCACCTCACCATCCTGGTGGTTGTAGCTCCTGAACCACCTCACTCACCATCCTGGTGGCTGTAGCTCCTGGACCACCTCACTCACCATCCTGGTGGTTGTAGCTCCTGGACCACCTCACTCACCATCCTGGTGGTTGTAGCTCCTGGACCACCTCTCTCACCCTCCTGGTGGTTGTAGATCCTGGACCACCTCACTCACCCTCCTGGTGGTTGTAGCTCCTGGACCACCTCACTCACCATCCTGGTGGTTGTAGCTCCTGGACCACCTCACTCACCATCCTGGTGGTTGTAGCTCCTGGACCACCTCACTCACCATCCTGGTGGTTGTAGCTCCTGGACCACCTCACTCACCATATTGGTGGTTGTAGCTCCTGGACCACCTCACTCACCATCCTGGTGGTTGTAGCTCCTGGGCCACCTCACTCACCATCCTGGTGGTTGTAGCTCCTGGACCACCTCACTCACCATCCTGGTGGCTGTAGCTCCTGGACCTCCTCACTCACCATCCTGGTGGTTCTAGCTCCTTGACCACCTCACTCACCATCCTGGTGGTTGTAGCTCCTGGACCACCTCACTCACCATCCTGGTGGTTCTAGCTCCTGGACCACCTCACTCACCATCCTTGTGGTTGTAGCTCCTGGACCACCTCACTCACCATTCTGGTTTTTGTAGCTCCTGGACCACCTCACCATCCTGGTGGTTGTAGCTACTGGACCACCTCACTCACCATCCTGGTGGTTGTAGCTCCTGGACCACCTAACTCACCATCCTGGAGGTTGTAGCTCCTGGACCACCTCACTCACCAACCTGGTGGTTGTAGCTCCTGGACGTTGTAGCTCCTGGACCACCTCACTCACAATCCTGGTGGTTGTAGCTCCTGGACCACCTCACTCACCATCCTGGTGGTTGTAGCTCCTGGACCACCTCACTCACCATCCTGGTGGTTGCAGCTCCTGGACCACCTCACTCACCATCCTGGTGGTTGTAGCTCCTGGACCACCTCACTCACCATCCTGGTGGTTGTAGCTCCTGGACCACCTCACTCACCATCCAGGTGGATGTAGCTCCTGGACCACCTCACTCACCATCCTGGTGGTTGTAGCTCCTGGACCACCTCACCATCCTGGTAGATGTAGCTCCTGGACCACCTCACTCACCCTCCTGGTGGTTGTAGCTCCTGGACCACCTCACTCACCATCCTGGTGGTTGTAGCTCCTGGACCACCTCACTCACCCTCCTGGTGGTTGTAGCTCCTGGACCACCTCACTCACCATCCTGGTGGTTGTAGCTCCTGGACCACCTCACTCACCATCCTGGTGGTTGTAGCTCCTGGACCACCTCACTCACCATCCTGGTGGTTGTAGCTCCTGGACCACCTCACTCACCATCCTGGTGGTTGTAGCTCCTGGACCACCTCACTCACCATCCTGGTGGTTGTAGCTCCTGGACCACCTCACTCACCCTCCTGGTGGTTGTAGCTCCTGGACCACCTCACTCACCATCCTGGTGGTTGTAGCTCCTGGACCACCTCACTCACCATCCTGGTGGTTGTAGCTCCTGGACCACCTCACTCACCATCCTGGTGGTTGTAGCTCCTGGACCACCTCACTCACCATCCTGGTGGTTGTAGCTCCTGGACCACCTCACTCACCATCCTGGTGGTTGTAGCTCCTGGACCACATCACTCACCATCCTGGTGGTTGTAGCTCCTGGACCACCTCACTCACCATCCTGGTGGTTGTAGCTCCTGGACCACCTCACTCACCATCCTGGTGGCTGTAGCTCCTGGACCACCTCACTCACCATCCTGGTGGTTGTAGCTTCTGGACCACCTCACTCACCATCCTGGTGGTTGTAGCTCCTGGACCACCTCACTCACCATCCTGGTGGTTGTAGCTCCTGGACCACCTCACTCACCATCCTGGTGGTTGTAGCTCCTGGACCACCTCACTCACCATCCTGTTGGTTGTAGCTCCTGGACCACCTCACTCACCCTCCTGGTGGTTCTAGCTCCTGGACCACCTCACTCACCATCCTGGTGGTTGTAGCTCCTGGACCACCTCACTCACCATCCTGGTGGTTGTAGCTCCTGGACCACCTCACTCACCATCCTGGTGGTTGCAGCTCCTGGACCACCTCACTCACCATCCTGGTGGTTGTAGCTCCTGGACCACCTCACTCACCATCCTGGTGGTTGTAGCTCCTGGACCACCTCACCATCCTGGTGGTTGTAGCTCCTGGACCACCTCACCATCCTGGTGGTTATAGCTCCTGGACCACCTCACTCACCATCGTGGTGGTTGAAGCTCCTGGTCCACCTCACTCACCATCCTGGTGGTTGTAGCTCCTGGACCACCTCACTCACCATCCTGGTGGTTGTAGCTCCTGGACCACCTCACTCCCCATCCTGGTGGTTGTAGCTCCTGGACCACCTCACTCACCATCCTGGTGGTTGTAGCGCCTGGACCTCCTCACTCACCATCCTGGTGGTTGTAGCTCCTGGACCACCTCACCATCCTGGTGGTTGTAGCTCCTGAACCACCTCACTCACCATCCTGGTGGCTGTAGCTCCTGGACCACCTCACTCACCATCCTGGTGGTTGTAGCTCCTGGACCACCTCACTCACCATCCTGGTGGTTGTAGCTCCTGGACCACCTCTCTCACCCTCCTGGTGGTTGTAGATCCTGGACCACCTCACTCACCCTCCTGGTGGTTGTAGCTCCTGGACCACCTCACTCACCATCCTGGTGGTTGTAGCTCCTGGACCACCTCACTCACCATCCTGGTGGTTGTAGCTCCTGGACCACCTCACTCACCATCCTGGTGGTTGTAGCTCCTGGACCACCTCACTCACCATATTGGTGGTTGTAGCTCCTGGACCACCTCACTCACCATCCTGGTGGTTGTAGCTCCTGGGCCACCTCACTCACCATCCTGGTGGTTGTAGCTCCTGGACCACCTCACTCACCATCCTGGTGGCTGTAGCTCCTGGACCTCCTCACTCACCATCCTGGTGGTTCTAGCTCCTTGACCACCTCACTCACCATCCTGGTGGTTGTAGCTCCTGGACCACCTCACTCACCAACCTGGTGGTTCTAGCTCCTGGACCACCTCACTCACCATCCTTGTGGTTGTAGCTCCTGGACCACCTCACTCACCATTCTGGTTTTTGTAGCTCCTGGACCACCTCACCATCCTGGTGGTTGTAGCTACTGGACCACCTCACTCACCATCCTGGTGGTTGTAGCTCCTGGACCACCTCACTCACCATCCTGGAGGTTGTAGCTCCTGGACCACCTCACTCACCAACCTGGTGGTTGTAGCTCCTGGACGTTGTAGCTCCTGGACCACCTCACTCACAATCCTGGTGGTTGTAGCTCCTGGACCACCTCACTCACCATCCTGGTGGTTGTAGCTCCTGGACCACCTCACTCACCATCCTGGTGGTTGCAGCTCCTGGACCACCTCACTCACCATCCTGGTGGTTGTAGCTCCTGGACCACCTCACTCACCATCCTGGTGGTTGTAGCTCCTGGACCACCTCACTCACCATCCAGGTGGATGTAGCTCCTGGACCACCTCACTCACCATCCTGGTGGTTGTAGCTCCTGGACCACCTCACCATCCTGGTAGATGTAGCTCCTGGACCACCTCACTCACCCTCCTGGTGGTTGTAGCTCCTGGACCACCTCACTCACCATCCTGCTGGTTGTAGCTCCTGGACCACCTCACTCACCATCCTGGTGGTTGTAGCTCCTGGACTACCTCACTCACCCTCCTGGTGGTTGTAGCTCCTGGACCACCTCACTCACCCTCCTGGTGGTTATAGCTCCTGGACCACCTCACTCACCATCCTGGTGGTTGTAGCTCCTGGACCACCTCACCATCCTGGTGGTTGTAGCTCCTGGACCACCTCACTCACCATCCTGATGGTTGTAGCTCCTGGACTGCCTCACTCACCATCCAGGTGGTTGTAGCTCCTGGACCACCTCACTCACCATCCTGGTGGTTGTAGCTCCTGGATCACCTCACTCACCATCCTGGTGGTTGCAGCTCCTGGACCACCTCACTCACTACACAAGAACAACAGTGTTGGACTCACCCTCCTGGAGGTTGTAGCTCCTGGGCCAGGTCACAGGCACGACTCACTATATCATCAGTCACATCAGTTAGCTCCAGCTTCACCGTCCCTCTGCTGGGTAGTGACGTCACTGCCGCTGCTGACACTGCAGCTGCTGACACTCTCACACCTGTAGTGATACACCATACTGTCACCATCACTACTGTAGTGATATACCATACTGTCACCATCACTACTGTAGTGATACACAATACAGTCACCATCACTGCTGTAGTGATACACCAAACTGTCACCATCACCACTGTAGTGATACACCGTACTGTCACCATCACTAATGTAGTGATACACCATACTGTCACCATCACCACAGCAGTGATACACCATACTGTCACCATCACTACTGTAGTGATACAACATACTGTCACCATCACCACAGTAGTGATACACCATACTGTCACCATCACTACTGTTGTCATACTCCATACTGTCACCATCACCACTTTAGTGATACACAATACTGTCACCATCACTACTGTAGTGATACACCATACTGTCACAATCACTACTGTAGTGATACACCATACTGTCACCATCACTACTGTAGTGATGCACCATACTGTCAATATCACCACTGTAGTGATACACCATACTGTCACCATAACTACTGTAGTGATGCACCATACTGTCACTATCACCACTGAAGTGATACGCAATACTGCCACCACCACTACTGTAGTGATACACCATACTGTCACCATCACTACTGTAGTGATGTACCATACTGTCACTATCACCACTGTAGTGATACACCATACTGTCACCATCACTACTGTAGTGATACACCATACTGTCACCATCACTACTGTAGAGATACACCATACTGTCACCATCACCACTGTAGTGATGCACCATACTGTCACTATCACTGTTGTAGTGATACACCATACTGTCACCATCACTACTGAAGTGACACACAATACTGTCACAATCACCACTGTAGTGATGCACCATACTGTCACTATCACCGCTGTAGTAATGCACCATACTGTCACCATCACTGCTGTGGTGATACACCATACTGTCACCATCACTACTGTAGAGATACACCATACTGTCACCACCACCACTGTAGTCATGCACCATACTGTCACTATCACAGCTGTAGTGATACACCATACTGTCACCATCACTACTGTCGTGATACACCATACTGTCACCATCACCACAGCAGTGATACACCATACTGTCACCATCACTACTGTACTGATACACCATACTGTCACCATCACCACAGCAGTGATACACCATACTGTCACCATCACTACTGTACTGATACACCATACTGTCACCATCACCACAGTAGTGATACACCATACTGTCACCATCACTACTGTAGTGATACACCTTACTGTCACCATTACTACCGTAGTCATACACCATACTGTCACCATCACCACTGTAGTGATACACCATACTGCCACCATCACTACTATAGTGATACACCATACTGTCACAATCACTACTGTAGTGATACACCATACTGTCACCATCACTACTGTAGTGATACACCATACTGTCACCATCACTACTGTAGTGATACACCATACTGTCAACATCACCACTGTAGTGATTCACCATACTGTCACAATCACTACTGTAGTCATACACAATACTGTCACCATCAATACTTTAGAGACACACCATACTGTCACCATCACCAATGTAGTGATGCACCATACTCTCACCATCACCCCTGTAGTGATACATCAAACTGTCACAATCACCAATGTAATGATACACCAAACTGTCACCATCACCACTGAAGTGATACACAATACTGTCACCATCACTACTGTAGTGATACACCATACTGTCACCATCACCACTGTAGTGATACACCATACTGTCACCATCACCACTGTAGTGATACACCATACTGTCACAATCACCACTGTGTAAGTTAGGACAGTGTTATCAGGGTGGACAGTGTTGTCAGGGTGGACAGTGTTGTCAAGGTGGACAGTGTTGTCAGTGTGGACAGTGTTGTCAAGGTGGACAGTGTTGTCAGTGTGGACAGTGTTGTCAGTGTGGACAGTGTTGTCAAGGTGGGCATTGTTGCCAGTGAGGACAGTGTTGACAGGGTGGACAGTGTTGTCAGTGTGTACAGTGTAGCCAGTGAGGAGTGTGTTGTCAGGGTGGACAGTGTTGTCAGAGAGGACAGTGTTGTCAGTGAGGACAGTGTTGTCCATGAAGACAGTGTTGTCAGTGTTGAAAGTGTTGGCAGTGAGGATAGTGTTGTCAGGGACGAAAGTGTTGACAGTGAGGTCAGTGTTGTCAGTGTTGACAGTGTTGCCAGGATGGACAGTGTTGTCAGGGAGGAAAGTGTTGCCAGGATGGACAGTGTTGTCAGGGTGGACAGTATTGCCAGGATGGACAGTGTTGTCAGGGAGGACAGTGTTGTCAGGGTGGACAGTGTTGCCAGTGAGGACAGTGTTGTCAGTGAGGACAGTGTTGCCAGAGAGGACAGTGTTGTCAGGGTGGACAGTGTTGTCAGAAAGGACAGTGTAGTCAGGTTGGACAGTGTTGTCAAGGAGGACAGTGTTGTCAGGGAGGGCAGTGTTGTAAGGGAGGACAGTGTTGTCAGGGTGGACAGTGTTGTCAGGGAGGACAGTGTTGTCAATGAGGACAGTGTTGTCAGGGTATACAGTGTTGTCAGGGTGGACAGTGTTGTCAGTGAAGACAGTGTTGTCAGTGAGGACAGTGTTGTCAGGGTGGACAGTGTTGTCAGGGAGGACAGTGTTGTCAGGATGGACAGTGTTGCCAGTGAGGACAGTGTTGTCAAGGTGGACAGTGTTGCCAGTGAGGACAGTGTTGTCAAGGTGGACATTGTTGCCAGTTAGGACAGTGTTGTCAGTTTGGACAGTGTTGCCAGTGAGGACAGTGTTGTCAGGGCGGACAGTGTTGCCTGTGAGGACAGTGTTGTCAGGGTGGTCAGTGTTGCCAGTGATGACAGCGTTGTCATGGTGGACAGTGTTGTCAGTGTGGACAGTGTTGCCAGTGAGGACATTGCTGTCAGGGTGGACAGTGTTGCCAGTGAAGACAGTGTTGTCAGGGTGGACAGTGTTGCCAGTGAGGAGAGTGTTGTCAGGGTGGACATTGTTGCCAGTGAGGATAGTGTTGTCAGGGTGGACAGTGTTGCCAGTGAGGACAGTGTTGTCAGTGTGGACAGTGTTGCCAGTAAGGACAGTGTTGTCATTGTGGACAGTGTTGCAAGTGAGGACAGTGTTGTCAGTGAGGGCAGTGTTGTCATTGAGGACAGTGTTGTCAGAGTGGACAGTGTTGCCAGTGATGTCAGTGTTATAAGGGTGGACAGTGTTGCCAGTAATGACAGTGTTGTCCGGGGGGACAGTGTTGTCAGGGAGGACAGTGTTGTCAGGGAGGACAGTGCTGTCAGGGAGGACAGTGTTGACAGGGAGGACAGTGTTGTCGGCAAGGATAATGTTCTCAGGGAGGACAGTGTTGTCAGGGAGGAGAGTGTTGACAGTGTGGACAGTGCTGTCAGTGTGGACAGTGTTTCCTAGGTGGACAGTGTTGTCAATGTGGACAGTGTTGTCAGTGTGAGCAGTGTTGTCTTGGGGGACAGTGTTGCCAGTGAGGACAGTGTTGTCAGTGTGGACAGTGTTGCCAGTGAGGGCAGTGTTGTCAGGAAGAACAGTGTTGTCAGTGTGGACAGTGTTGCCCATGATGACAGTGTTGTCAGTGTGGAAAGTGTTGGCAGTGAGGATAGTGTTGTCAGGGTGGACAGTGTTGCCTTTGAGGACAGTGTCGTCAGGGTGGGCAGTGTTGTCAGTGTCGACAGTGTTGCCCATGATGACAGTGTTGTCAGTGTTAAAAGTGTTGCCAATCAGGACAGTGTTGTCAGGGTGGACAGGGTTGTCAGGGAGGACAGTGTTGTCATGGTGGACAGTGTTGTCAGGGAGGACAGTGTTGTCACTGAGGACAGTGTTGTCAGTGAGGAGAGTGTTGTCATGGTGGACAGTGTTGTCAGGGAGGACAGTGTTGTCATGGTGGACAGTGTTGTCAGTGAGGACAGTGCTGTCAGGGTGGACAGTGTTGTCAGGATGGACAGTGTTGTCAATGTTGGCATTTTTGCCGGTGAGGACAGTGTTGTCAGGGTGGGCAGTGTTGTCAGTATCGACAGTGTTGCCCATTATGAGAGTGTTGTCAGTAATCATGGTGGACAGTGTTTTCAGTGAGGACAGTGTTGTCAGGGTGGACAGTGTTGTCAGGGAGGACAGTGTTGTCAGTGAGGACAGTGTTGTCAGTGAGGACAGTGTTGTCAGGGTGGACAGTGTTGTCAATCAGGACAGTGTTGTCAGGGTGGACTGTGTTGTCAGGGTGGACAGTGTTGTCAAGGAGGACAGTGTTGTCATGGTGGACAGTGTTGTCAGGGAGGACAGTGTTGTCAGTGAGGACAGTGTTGTCAGTGAGGACAGTGTTGTCAGGGTGGACAGTGTTGACAATCAGGACAGTGTTGTCAGGGTGGACTGTGTTGTCAGGGAGGACAGTGTTGTCATGGTGGACAGTGTTGTCAGGGAGGACAGTGTTGTCAGGGTGGACAGTGTTGTCAGGGAGGACAGTGTTGTCAGTGAGGACAGTGTTGTCAGTGAGGACAGTGTTGTCAGGGTGGACAGTGTTGTCTGGGAGGACAGTGTTGTCAGGGTGGACAGTGTTGTCAGGGAGGAGAGTGTTCTCATGGTGGACAGTGTTGTCAGTGAGGACAGTGTTGTCAGGGTGGACAGTGTTGTCAGGGATGACAGTGTTGTCAGGGTGGACAGTGTTGCCAGTCAGGACAGTGTTGTCAGTGAGGACAGTGTTGTCAGGGTGGACAGTGTTGCCAGTGAGGACAGTGTCGTCAGTGAGGACAGTGTTGTCAGGGAAGACAGTGTTGTCAAGGAGGACAGTGTTGTCTGAAAGGACAGTGTTGTCAGGGAGGACAGAGTTGTCTGGGAGGACACTGTTGTCAGGGAGGACAGTGTTGTCAGGGAGGACTGTGTTGCCAGTGTGGACAGTGTTGTCAGTGTCGACAGTGTTGTCTAGGTGGATAGTGTCGTCAATGTGGACAGTGTTGTCAGTGTGAGCAGTATTGTCTAAGTGGACAGTGTTGTCAGTGTGGATAGTGCAGTCAGGGAAGACAGTGTTGCCAGTGTGGACAGTGTTGTCAGTGTGGACAGTGTTGTCTAGGTGGACGTTGTTGCCAGTGAGGACAGTGTTGTCAGTGAGTACAGTGTTATCAGTGAGGACAGTGTTGGCTAGCTGGACAGTGTTGCCAGTGAAGACAGTGTTGTCAAGGTTGACAGTGTTGCCAGTGTGGACAGTGTCGTCTAGGTGGACAGTGTTGCCAGTGAGGACAGTGTTGTCAGGGTGGACAGTGTTGCTAGTGAGGACAGTGTCGTCTAGGTGGACAGTGTTGCCAGTGAGGACAGTGTTGTCATGGAGGACAGTGCTGTCAGAAAGGACAGTGTTGTCAGGGTGGAGAGTGTTGTCATAGAGGACAGTGTTGTCAGGGAGGACAGTGTTGTCAGGGTGGACAGTGTTGTCATGGAGGACAGAGTTGTCAGAGAGGACAGTGTTGTAAGGGAGGACAGTGTTGTCATGGTGGACTGTGTTGTCAGTGTGGACAGTGTTGTCAGTGTAGACAATGTTGCCAGTGAGGACAGTGTTGTCAGGGTGGACAGTGTTGTCATAGAGGACAGTGTTGTCATGGAGGACAGTGTTGTCAAGCAGGACAGTGTTGTAAGGGAGGAGAGTGTTGTCATAGAGGACAGTGTTGTCAGGGAGGACAGTGTTGTCAGGGTGGACAATGTTGTCATAGAGGACAGTGTTGTCAGGGAGGAGAGTGTTGTCAGTGTGGACAGTGTTGTCAGTGTAGACAGTGTTGCCAGTGAGGACAGTGTTGTCAGGGTGGACAGTGTTGTCATGGAGGACAGTGTTGTCAGGGAGGACAGTGTAGTGAGTGTGGACAGTGTTGTCAGTGTGGACAAAGTTGTCTAGGTGGAGAGTGTTGTCAATGTGGACAGTGTTGTCAGGGGGGACAGTGTTGTCATGGTGGACAGTGTTGCCAGTGAGGTCAGTGTTGTCAGGGTGGAGAGTGTTGTCAGTGAGGACAGTGTTGGTATGGTGGACATTGTTGTCAGTGTGAACAGTGTTGTCAGTGTGAACAGTGTTGCCAGTGAGAACTGTGTTGTCATGGTGGACAGTGCTGTCAGTGTGGACAGTGTTGCCAGTGAGGACAGTGTTGTCAGGGTGGACAGTGTTGTCAGTGTGGACAGTGTTGCCAGTGAGAACAGTGTTGTCAGGGTGGACAGTGTTGCCATTGAGAACAGTGTTGTGTGTGTGGACAGTGTTGCCATTGTGGACAGTGTTGTCATGGTGGACAGTGTTGCCAGTGAGGATAGTGTTGTCAGGGTGGACAGTGTTGCCAGTGAGGACAGTGTTGTCAGTGTGGACAATGTTGCCAGAGAGAACAGTGTTGTCAGGGTGGACAGTGTTGCCAGTGACGACAGTGTTGTCAGGGTGGACAGTGTTGCCAGTGACGACAGTGTTGTCAGTGTGGACAATGTTGCCAGAGAGAACAGTGTGGTCAGGGTGGACAGTGTTGTCATAGAGGACAGAGTTGTCAGGGAGGACAGTGTTGTCAGGGTGGACAGTGTTGTCATAGAGGACAGTGTTGTCAGGGAGGACAGTGTTGTCAGTGTGGACAGTGTTTTCAGTGTAGACAGTGTTGTCAGTGAGGACAGTGTTGTCAGGGTGGACAGTGTTGTCAGTGTGGACAAAGTAGTCTAGGTGGACAGTGTTGTCAGTGTGGACAGTGTTGTCAGTGTGGACAAAGTAGTCTAGGTGGACAGTGTTGTCAGTGTTGACAGTGTTGTCAGGGGGGACAGTGTTGTCATTGTGGACAGTGTTGCCAGTGAGGACAGTGTTGTCAGGGTGGAGAGTGTTGTCAGTGAGGACACTGTTGTCAGTGAGGACAGTGTTGGCATAGTGGACAGTGTTGACAGTGTGAACAGTGTTGCCAGTGAGAACAGTGTTGTCATGGTGGACAGTGTTGTCAGTGTGGACAGTGTGGCCAGTGAGGACAGTGTTGTCAGGGTGGACAGTGTTGTCAGTGTGGACAGTGTTGCCAGTGAGAACAGTGTTGTCAAGGTGGACAGTGTTGCCAGTGAGAACAGTGTTGTCAGGGTGTGCAGTGTTGCCATTGTGGACAGTGTTGTCATGGTGGACAGTGTTGCCAGTGTGGATAGTGTTGTCAGGGTGGACAGTGTTGCCAGTGAGGACAGTGTTGTCAGTGTGGACAATGGTGCCAGAGAGAACAGTGTTGGCAGGGTGGACAGTGTTGCCAGTGATGACAGTGTTGTCAGGTTGGACAGTGTTGCCAGTGAGGATAGAGTTTTCAGGGTGGACAGTGTTGCCAGTGACGACAGTGTAGTCAGGGTGGACAGTGTTGCCAGTAAGGAGAGTGTTATCAGTGTGGACAGTGTTGCCAGTAAGGACAGTGTTATCAGTGTGGACAGTGTTGCCAGTGAGGACAGTGTTGTCAATGTGGACAGTGTTGCCAGTGTGGACCGTGTTGTCAGTGAGGACAGTGTTGTCGGTGTGGACAGTGTTGCCAGTGAGGACAGTGTTGTCAGTGTGGACAGTGTTGCTAGTTAAAACAGTGTTATCAGTGTGGACAGTGTTGCCAGTAAGGACAGTGTTTTCAGTGTGGACAGTGTTGCCAGTGCGGACAGTGTTGTCAGTGTGGACAGTGTTATCAGTGTGGACAGAGTTGCCAGTGCGGACAGTGTTATCAGTGTGGACAGTGTTGCCAGTGCGGACAGTGTTGTCAGTGCGGACAGTATTGTCAGTGTGGACAGTGTTCCAGTGAGGACAGTGTTATCAGTGTGGACACTGTTGCCAGTAAGGACAGTGTTATCAGTGTGGACAGTGTTGCCTGTCTGGACAGTGTTGTCAGTGAGGACAGTGTTGCCAGTGTGGACAGTGTTGCCAGTGAGGACTGTGTTATCAGTGTGGACAGTGTTGCCAGTGAGGACAGTGTTATCAGTGAGGACAGTGCTGCCAGTAAGGACAGTGTTGTCAGTGTGGACAGTGTTGACAGTGAGGACGGTGTTGTCAGTGAGGACAGTGTTGTCAGTGTGGACATTGTTGCCAGTAATTACTGTGTTGTCAGGAGGGACAGTGTTGTCAGGGAGGACAGTGTTGTCAGGGAGGACAGTGTTGTCAGGGAGAACAGTGCTGTCAGGGAGGACAGAGTTGTCAGAAAGGACAGTGTTGTCAGGGAGGACAGAGTCGTCTGGGAGGACAGTGTTGTCAGGGAGGACAGTGTTGTCATTGTGGACAGTGTTGTCTAGGTGGACAGTGTTGTCAATGTGGAGAGTGTTGTCAGTGTGAGTAGTGTTGTCTAGGTGGACATTGTTGTCTAGGCGGACAGTGTTGTCAGTGAGGACAGAGTTTTCTAGCTGGACAGTGTTGCCAATGAGGACAGTGTTGTCATTGTGGACAGTGTTGCCAGTGAGGACAGTGTCGTCTAGGTAAACAGCGTTGTCAAGGTGGACAGTGTTGTCAAGATGGAGAGTGTTGCCAGTGAGGACAGTGTTGTCAGGGTGGACAGTGTTGCTGTGGCATGCAAAGAGTACGTAACCTTTATTCGGCGCATGGACACACCCTCATTTACAGGCTATCTCCCCCAACCAGCGAACCAGGTTGTTAAGAGTTGGTGATGGGGCCCCATCGTTCAACTAGTGACCAGGTTCTAGCCAATAAGAAGGTGGGATTGGCAATCGCAGAGGTTATGTGGATACCGCTCTCCTGTCTGCCCTTGTCATTCCCATTCTAGAGCTGGTTGAGCACGGTCTGCTATCTTGTGGCTTCTATTTCTGCCTTGCTTACCGTGACGTGCACTATACTTATTACTGTACATAGTGTACATATTGCTGTTCTAAATTGGTGAAGGATAATATAAGTCTAAACTTTTTCTGCTGTGTTTCTTTTGCTCCCATTACACCTGGGATAACAGGCCTTTGAAATCCTAGGTTGTAATATGGGTAGCCTGTCCGAGAGCTGGAGCTGGACTTAGAGAAACGGTTGAGCTTAGGGTGAAGCTTGTAGCAGGAACATTGTGTAGCTTGCTGTCTCGCTTCGCTTTACAAATTTTGCGTGTCAGTTGCTTATGATCAGCCTTGCTATTGTGTGATCGTTCAACAGCTCGCTACTAGCTTGTTCAGTGTGCTCGCTTCGCTACGGTCAATCTTGTGTGCAGTCGGCTTTGCTTGTATGCGTATTCTGGAATCGTACTGTGCATAGCTAAGCGTGTTCTGCAAATTAACGTGTTACGTTGGGGTATTCGTACTGTGTATAGCGAATAACTTACGCCACCTAGACGAGTCAGACGCCTGGTGTCGGCATATACTTTGCATAACCTACCTAAATTGTCCCTACAGCGTTGTTGGCAAATTGCTTGTTCCATTGGCATTCCCTATAAACGCACTCTTACAGCTGCGCAACTGCGTTCACTTATTGCTGACAAACTTATTGAAGAAGAGATGGCACATCAAACTCCTCCCTCTACGGGAGCTAGGGAAAAAACTCCTATGTTCTCGCATGAGGAAGATGATACACCTACGGAGCAAGATGGTCAGTATAGTGCAGCTGGGTTGTCTCGAGGTGAATCAGCGTCCTTGGCACTTGAGCTGGCAAAAATCACGCTGGAGCAAACTAGGGAACAGAGAGCATTCGCAAGGGAAGAATTTGATAGGGAAAGAGAAAGGAGGCAGTTTTCGCATTCTGTAAACGATTTCAGTTTACAAAAAGCAGTACAGCTTGTTCCCCGCTTCAATGAGGCCGAACCAGAGCAATTTTTCGAAAGCTTCGAAAATCAGGCTCGAGCCTTGAGGTGGCCGGAACAGCACTGGGCAGCGTTGGTTCATACAGCATTATTGGGTAAGGCACAGGAATTTACGTCGGTATTAACTGACGCTGAATTCTCTGATTATCAAATAGTGAAGACCACAGTGTTGGGAGCATATACATGTATCCCAGCTAAATATCGTAAGACCTTCAAATTGAACAGGCGGCAGCTTGGTCAATCCCTGGTGGACTTTGTGAGACAGCAAACCAAAGCTTTTACCAGCTGGTATAAAGCGAGTGGTGTCTCTAACTTTGAGGAGCTGGTGCAGCTTATTCTGATTGATAACCTGCTGGAGTCTGTGGGACCCGAGGTTCGTGTCTTTCTGCAGGATCGTGACTTAACCACTGCATTGGAGGCAGCCAGGTGGGCTGATACCTTCGAAACGAACCGCTCCTTGTCCGAGCGGTCCCGTCTCTCTTTTCAACAGTCTGGCGTGAGCAGAGATCGACAACATTGGAGAATGAAGTGCCAGCCGGAGGGAGAGCGTCTACGTCATCCAACTAAGTCACCTGGAGAGCCACGCTTCTCAACATATGGTCCCCCTGCGGAGAGGCAAACTACTTATGGAGCATCTCGACAACAATATCCAGAGAGGCACCAGCCAGAACGACACCACTTGCAACGTCATCAGGGAGTAAAGGGCAAGCCTGTCGTCTGCTTCAGGTGTAATAAAGTAGGTCACATCAGTTCCAACTGCCCCCAAAAACCTCAACCCATCGGGAAAATCTCTAATATCCCTAGTAACATGTCCCCTAGAGAAGTAGAAAAAGGTATGGCCCCTTATTATTGCGAAAGTCTTATTTCCCTTCAGGAAAACTCAGAACCAACTAAAGTAAATACCTTTAGAGATACTGGAGCATATTGCTCACTTGTCAGAGAAGGAATATTACCCCTTTCAGAGAATACTTCTTTGAATTCCTCAGTTTTATTGGAAGCGTTTGGAGGAGCTATATATTCTGTTCCTTTGCATAAAATTTATGTACAGTGCAAATATTACACTGGGTACTTGACTGTAGGCGTCTCAAAAGGATTTCCCATGAAAAATGCCATGTTATTACTGGGTAATAACATTACTACTGTTAGTTTGTGTCCTGAACCTATAATGATTAATGCTTCTCCAGTGTTGGCCATAACTCGGGCAACATCCCAAGGGTTGTCTGGGGAGAATGTTGACCTATCCTTGGACGACTCCGATCTCGGAATAGCCACGTTGTTTTATGAGACACACCGGCCGGAGTCTCGTAAATCAAGTGAACAGACCCCGATCAAGCCTTCCTATTCCCAGGTTGCAGGATTGCCAGATGTCTCTGTTTCCATGCCCAAGGGACTGTCCTTCCGGGAGGAACAACGAAAGGACCCTTCTTTAAAATTCGCTTTTCAGGCAGCCATGGGTAAATCCTCTTTGGGTCATCCAGTCAAGTATGAAGTTAAAAATGATTATTTGGTCTGCACTGAGACTGGTAAGGAGATAGAGGGCCGGCAATTATACGACAGGTTAGTGGTTCCAACCAAGTATAGACCTCAGATATTAAATATAGCTCATAATACGTCATTAGGAGGTCACTTGGGAATTACAAAAACCTTGTATAGAATCACAAAAGAATTTTATTGGCCAAAATTAAAGAAAGATGTGAAGAATCATATTAGGTGTTGCCGAGAATGTCAGCAAGTTGGAAAACCTGGACATTCCATTAAACCTGCACCTCTCCAACCCATACCTGCTGATGGAGAACCTTTTGCAGATTTAATTATAGATTGTGTAGGTCCACTACCTAAGTCAAAGTCTGGAAACCAGTATTTATTTACAATTATGGATAAAGTAACCAGATATCCTGAAGCAATCCCTATGCGTAGTATCAATACTAAAGCTATTCTCAAAGCTTTAACAAAATTCATTTCTTGTTTTGGCATTCCTAAAACTATACAAAGTGATCAAGGTACTAACTTCACTGCCAAAGCATTTAGGGAAGTATTAACTAGGTTAGGGATAATTCACAACTTATCCACTGCCTATCACCCTCAGTCCCAAGGCGCCTTGGAAAGATTCCACCAAACATTAAAAACAATGATGAGAAGTTTTTGCATGCACTTTCCGACAGATTGGGATGAATCTCTACCGTTGTTGCTGTTCTCAGTACGAGAGACGGTGCAAGAGTCTACAGGGTATAGTCCGTTTGAGCTGATCTTTGGGCACAATGTACGAGGTCCTCTTCGGGTGCTCAAAGAAGGATGGATGGGAGAAGACTTAAGCTCAGCACTCTACAACCCGTCTTCAAGGTTGCAGGTGGCACGTGAGTTAGCCAAGGCTAACCTAAAGACAGCTCAAAGTAAGATGAAACAGAGGTATGACAGAAGTGCACAATTCCGCTCCTTCCATCCAGGAGACAAGGTGTTGGTGCAGGAACCTATACCTGGCCACACCTTGAAAGCTAGATTTACAGGACCTATGCAGATAGTAAGTAGATTATCTGATTTAAATTATGTGGTAGCTCCCATTGATAAGACCTCAAAAACAAAAACTTACCACATTAATCAAATCAAGGCCTTTCATACACCAGATAAAGTCCCAGTAATGACTCTGTCCTCTACCTCTGAGGACGACTCTGACTCTTTGCACTCTATCTCTGAAATTAATACTAAACTTTCAAATTCTGTCCTCTTCAAGGATCCTAGCCCGTTAATGGATGGATTATCTGAAATACAAGCAACCAATTTAACTGAGCTTCTACAGTCATATCCTAATATTTTTTCGGATGTGCCGAAAAAATGTACGTTAGGTTACCATGATGTAGATGTGGGAAAATCTAAACCAATTAAACTCTCCCCCTACAGAGCTAATCCTGAAAAGCAAAGGCTACTTCAGCAGGAAGTAGACTTCTTGTTAGAACATGGTTTAGTGGAGGAGTCATCTAGTCCATGGGCTTCACCGTGCATCCTAGTAAAAAAGGCTGATGGAGGGTTTCGTATGTGCACAGACTACCGTAAAGTGAACGAGGTCACAATTACAGATGCTTACCCTCTTCCTCGTCTGGATGACGTAACTGACTTTGTGGGTAAGGCTACTTTTGTGTCAAAATTAGATCTCCTTAAAGGTTACTATCAGGTACCTTTGACAGATAAGGCGAAGGAAATCTCTGCCTTCGTAATTCCAGGAGGTCATTATCAGTATACAGTTACCCCCTTCGGAATGAAAATTCCCCCTCTTCATTCCAGAAACTCATCCATCAGGCTATTAAAGGACTTGAAGGCACGGCAGCATACCTAGATGATATTGTTGTGGTGTCTGATACTTGGGATCAACACCTACTTAGACTTAAAGCTCTGTTTGAGACCTTTAAGAATTCCCAATTAACAGTTAATTTATCTAAATCTTCCTTTGGCCAGGCCACTGTCACTTTTCTAGGCCATGAAGTAGGTAGTGGTAATGTTGCACCTAAACTTGCTAAAGTTCTTTCGATTAAAGAATATCCAGTTCCTCATGATAGGAAATCTCTTCAACGTTTCCTAGGCATGATCGGATTTTACAGAAGATTCTGTAAGAATTTCTCAGATATTGTAGCCCCTCTTACCTCTCTTACCAGTCATAAAGTTCCCTTTATTTGGACTTCAGATTGTAACACTGCTTTTAATAAAGCAAAAAGATTATTGTGCTCTGCACCCATTCTCCTGTCTCCAGACTTCTCCAAACCTTTTTCATTACAGGTTGATGCTTGTGAGTCTGGGGTTGGGGCGGTACTATTACAAATCGGGAACAAGGAGCTGCAGCCAATCGCATACTTTTCAGCCAAGTTCCAGCCACATCAGAGAGCTTACTCTACCATTGAAAAAGAAGCCCTCGCGCTGGTACTGGCTTTGGAGCATTTCGATGTTTATGTGGGACAGACATCGCAGGTGGTCACAGTCTACAGTGATCACAACCCGTTAGTCTATCTCCAAGCCATGAAGAATCACAACACAAGGCTTATGCGTTGGACGCTCAGGCTGCAGCCCTACAACATAAAAATTAAATATATTGCCGGCAAAGAAAATGTGTTGGCAGACTCTTTGTCAAGAGTCTAGTTTAATATTTTATTTAGGTTAGGATGTATTTGTGGTAAACCCCTTTCAAGCTCTTTTTTTTATCCCCTGAAGTGGGGTTTTTTTTTAGTGAGGGGATACGGGCTACCGTCCGCTTGTATCTTGGACCTATGTTGGCCTATCTGACTGCTGTCTCGCTCTGAGTTTAGGGTTTGGCTTTTGGTCACTAGGAAAGCTGAGCTCTATCTAAGAGTTGGATGGTGGAGAGGATAGGCGGTCCCATTATTTTGTGCAATGGCGGCACGGTTACCACTGGGAGGTGGCAGCCTAATCCTGAGCCTTCTCGGGGGTGGGGGTGTGGCATGCAAAGAGTACGTAACCTTTATTCGGCGCATGGACACACCCTCATTTACAGGTTATCTCCCCCACAGTGTTGTCATGGTGGACAGTGTTGTCATTGTGGACAGTGTTGTCATGGTGGACAGTGTTGTCATGGTGGACAGTGTTGTCATGGTGGACAGTGTTGTCATGGTGGACAGTGTTGTTATGGTGGACAGTGTTGTCATGGTGGACAGTGTTGTCATGGTGGACAGTGTTGTCATGGTGGACAGTGTTGTCATGGTGGACAGTGTTGTCATGGTGGACAGTGTTGTCATGGTGGACAGTGTTGTCATGGTGGACAGTGTTGTCATGGTGGACAGTGTTGTCATGGTGGACAGTGTTGTCATGGTGGACAGTGTTGTCATGGTGGACAGTGTTGTCATGGTGGACAGTGTTGTCATGGTGGACAGTGTTGTCAGGGTGGACAGTGTTGTCAGGGTGGACAGTGTTGTCAGTGTGGACAGTGTTGTCATGGTGGACAGTGTTGTCATGGTGGACAGTGTTGTCATGGTGGACAGTGTTGTCATGGTGGACAGTGTTGTCATGGTGGACAGTGTTGTCATGGTGGACAGTGTTGTCATGGTGGACAGTGTTGTCATGGTGGACAGTGTTGTCATGGTGGACAGTGTTGTCATGGTGGACAGTGTTGTCATGGTGGACAGTGTTGTCATGGTGGACAGTGTTGTCATGGTGGACAGTGTTGTCATGGTGGACAGTGTTGTCATGGTGGACAGTGTTGTCATGGTGGACAGTGTTTTCTTGGTGGACAGTGTTGTCATGGTGGACAGTGTTGTAAGGGTGGACAGTGTTGTCAGGGTGGACAGTGTTGTCATGGTGGACAGTGTTGTCAGGGTGGACAGTGTTGTCAGGGTGGACAGTGTTGTCATGGTGGACAGTGTTGTCATGGTGGACAGTGTTGTGGACAGTGTTGTCATCAGGGTGGACAGTGTTGTCATGGTGGACAGTGTTGTCAGGGTGGACAGTGTTGTCATGGTGGACAGTGTTGTCAGGGTGGACAGTGTTGTCATGGTGGACAGTGTTGTCATGGTGGACAGTGTTGTCAGGGTGGACAGTGTTGTCATGGTGGACAGTGTTGTCATGGTGGACAGTGTTGTCATGGTGGACAGTGTTGTCATGGTGGACAGTGTTGTCAGGGTGGACAGTGTTGTCGTGGTGGACAGTGTTGTCATGGTGGACAGTGTTGTCATGGTGGACAGTGTTGTCAGGGTGGACAGTGTTTTCAGGGTGGACAGTGTTGTCAGGGTGGACAGTGTTGTCATGATGGACAGTGTTGTCAAGGTGGACAGTGTTGTCATGGTGGACAGCGTTTTCATGGTGGACAGTGTTGTCATGGTGGACAGTGTTTTCATGGTGGACAGTGTTGTCATGGACAGTGTTGTCATAGTGGACAGTGTTGTCATGGTGGACAGTGTTGTCATGGTGGACAGTGTTGTCATGGTGGACAGTGTTGTCATGGTGGACAGTGTTGTCAGGGTGGACAGTGTTGTCAGGGTGGACAGTGTTGTCAGGGTGGACAGTGTTGTCATGGTGGACAGTGTTGTCATGGTGGACAGTGTTGTCATGGTGGACAGTGTTGTCATGGTGGACAGTGTTGTCATGGTGGACAGTGTTGTCATGGTGGACAGTGTTGTCATGGTGGACAGTGTTGTCATGGTGGACAGTGTTGTCATGGTGGACAGTGTTGTCATGGTGGACAGTGTTGTCATGGTGGACAGTGTTGTCATGGTGGACAGTGTTGTCATGGTGGACAGTGTTGTCATGGTGGACAGTGTTGTCATGGTGGACAGTGTTGTCATGGTGGACAGTGTTGTCATGGTGGACAGTGTTGTCATGGTGGACAGTGTTGTCAGGGTGGACAGTGTTGTCATGGTGGACAGTGTTGTCATGGTGGACAGTGTTGTCATGGTGGACAGTGTTGTCATGGTGGACAGTGTTGTCGTGGTGGACAGTGTTGTCATGGTGGACAGTGTTGTCATGGTGGACAGTGTTGTCATGGTGGACAGTGTTGTCAGGGTGGACAGTGTTGTCATGGTGGACAGTGTTGTCATGGTGGACAGTGTTGTTGGTGGACAGTTGTTGTGTCAGGGTGGACAGTGTTGTAATGGTGGACAGTGTTCTCATGGTGGACAGTGTTGTCAGGGTGGACAGTGTGTTGTGGACAGTGTTGTCATGGTGGACAGTGTTGTCATGGTGGACAGTGTTGTCATGGTGGACAGTGTTGTCAGGGTGGACAGTGTTGTCATGGTGGACAGTGTTGTCATGGTGGACAGTGTTGTCATGGTGGACAGTGGACAGTGTTGTGGACAGTGTTGTGTTGACAGTGTTTTCATAGTGGAAAGTGTTGTCATGGTGGACAGTGTTGTGGACAGTGTTGTCATGGTGGACAGTGTTGGTGGACAGTGTTGTCATGGTGGACAGTGTTGTCAGGGTGGACAGTGTTGTCATGGTGGACAGTGTTGTCATGGTGGACAGTGTTGTCATTGTGGACAGTGTTGTCAGTGTTGTCATGGTGGACAGTGTTCTCATGGTGGACAGTGTTGTCATGGTGGACAGTGTTGTGGTGGACAGTGTTGTCAGGGTGGACAGTGTTGTCATGGTGGACAGTGTTGTCATGGTGGACAGTGTTGTCATGGTGGACAGTGTTGCCATGGTGGACAGTGGTCATGGTGGACAGTGTTGTCAGTGTTGGGTGGACAGTGTTGTCAGGGTGGACAGTGTTGTCAGTGGGTGGACAGTGTTGTCAGGGTGGACAGTGTTGTCATGGAGGACAGTGTTGTCATGGTGGACAGTGTTGTCATGGTGGACAGTGTTGTGGACAGTGTCGTGGTGGACAGTGTTGTCATGGTGGACAGTGTTGTCATGGTGGACAGTGTTGTCATGGTGGACAGTGTTGTCATGGTGGACAGTGTTGTCATGGTGGACAGTGTTGTCATGGTGGACAGTGTTGTCATGGTGGACAGTGTTGTCATGGTGGACAGTGTTGTCATGGTGGACAGTGTTGTCATGGTGGACAGTGTTGTGATGGTGGACAGTGTTGTCAGGGTGGACAGTGTTGTCATGGTGGACAGTGTTGTCAGGGTGGACAGTGTTGTCAGAGTGGACAGTGTTGTCATAGTGGGAAGTGTTGTCATAGAGGACAGTGTTGTCATGGTGGACAGTGTTGTCATGATGGACAGTGTTGTCAACGTGGACAGTGTTGTCATGGTGGACAGCGTTTTCATGGTGGACAGTGTTGTCATGGTGGACAGTGTTGTCATGGTGGACAGTGTTGTCATGGTGGACAGTGTTGTCATGGTGGACAGTGTTGTCATGGTGGACAGTGTTGTCATGGTGGACAGTGTTGTCATGGTGGACAGTGTTGTCATGGTGGACAGTGTTGTCATGGTGGACAGTGTTGTCATGGTGGACAGTGTTGTCATGGTGGACAGTGTTGTCAGTGTTGACAGTGTTGTCATGGTGGACAGTGTTGTCATGGTGGACAGTGTTGTCATGGTGGACAGTGTTGTCATGGTGGACAGTGTTGTCATGGTGGACAGTGTTGTCATGGTGGACAGTGTTGTCATGGTGGACAGTGTTGTCATGGTGGACAGTGTTGTCAGGGTGGACAGTGTTGTCAGTGTTGTCATGGTGGACAGTGTTGTCATGGTGGACAGTGTTGTCATGGTGGACAGTGTTGTCATGGTGGACAGTGTTGTCATGGTGGACAGTGTTGTCATGGTGGACAGTGTTGTCATGGTGGACAGTGTTGTCATGGTGGACAGTGTTGTCATGGTGGACAGTGTTGTCATGGTGGACAGTGTTGTCATGGTGGACAGTGTTGTCATGGTGGACAGTGTTGTCATGGTGGACAGTGTTGTCATGGTGGACAGTGTTGTCATGGTGGACAGTGTTCTCATGGTGGACAGTGTTGTCAAGATGGACAGTGTTGTCAAAGTGTTGTCGACAGTGTTGTCAAGGTGGACAGTGTTGTCAGGGTGGACAGTGTTGCCTGCGTTGACAGTGTTGTCAGGGTGGACAGTGTTGTCATGGTGGACAGTGTTGTCATTGTGGACAGTGTTGTCATTGTGGACAGTGTTGTCAGGGTGGACAGTGTTGTCATTGTGGACAGTGTTGTCATGGTGGACAGTGTTGTCATGGTGGACAGTGTTGTCATGGTGGACAGTGTTGTCATGGTGGACAGTGTTGTTGTCAGGGTGGACAGTGTTGTCATGGTCGACAGTGTTGTCAGTGTGGACAGTGTTGTCAGGGAGGACAGTGCTGTCAAGGTGGACAGTGTTGTCGACAGTGTTGTCAGGGTGGACAGTGTTGTCATAGTGGACAGTGTTGTCATGGTGGACAGTGTTGTCATGGTGGACAGTGTTGTCAAGGTGGACAGTGTTGTCATGGTGGACAGTGTTGTCATAGTGGACAGTGTTGTCATGGTGGACAGTGTTGTCAGGGTGGACAGTGTTGTCATAGTGGACAGTGTTGTCATGGTGGACAGTGTTGTCATGGTGGACAGTGTTGTCATGGTGGACAGTGTTGTCATGGTGGACAGTGTTGTCATGGTGGACAGTGTTGTCATGGTGGACAGTGTTGTCATGGTGGACAGTGTTGTCATGGTGGACAGTGTTGTCATGGTGGACAGTGTTGTCATGGTGGACAGTGTTGTCATGGTGGACAGTGTTGTCATGGTGGACAGTGTTGTCATGGTGGACAGTGTTGTCATGGTGGACAGTGTTGTCATGGTGGACAGTGTTGTCATGGTGGACAGTGTTGTCATGGTGGACAGTGTTGTTAGGGTGGACAGTGTTGTGGACAGTGTTGTGGACAGTGTTGTGGTGGACAGTGTTGTGGTGGACAGTGTGTTGTCAGTGTTGGTGTGGACAGTGTTGTCAGGGTGGACAGTGTTGTCAGGGTGGACAGTGTTGTCATGGTGGACAGTGTTGTCAGGGTGGACAGTGTTGTCAGGGTGGACAGTGTTGTCAGGGTGGACAGTGTTGTCAGGGTGGACAGTGTTCTCATTGCGGACAGGGTGGACAGTGTTGTCAGGGTGGACAGTGTTGTCAGGGTGGACAGTGTTGTCAGGGTGGACAGTGTTGTCAGGGTGGACAGTGTTGTCATGGTGGACAGTGTTGTCAGGGTGGACAGTGTTGTCATGGTGGACAGTGTTGTCATGGTGGACAGTGTTGTCAGGGTGGACAGTGTTGTCAGGGTGGACATGGTGGACAGTGTTGTCATGGTGGACAGTGTTGTCATGGTGGACAGTGTTTGTCAGTGTTGTCAGGGTGGACAGTGTTGTCATGGTGGACAGTGTTGTCATGGTGGACAGTGTTGTCAGGGTGGACAGTGTTGTCAGTGTTGTCAGGGTGGACAGTGTTGTCAGGTTGGATAGTGTTATCAGGGTGGACAGTGTTGTCAGGGTGGACAGTGCTGTCAGGGTGGACAGTGTTGTCATTGTGGACAGTGTTGTCAGGGTGGACAGTCTTGTCAGGGTGGACAGTGTTGTCATGGTGCACAGTGTTGTCATTGTGGACAGTGTTGTCATGGTGGACAGTGTTGTCAGGGCGGACATTGTTGTCATTGTGGACAGTGTTGTCATGGTGGACAGTGTTGTCATGGTGGACAGTGTTGTCATTGTGGACAGTGTTGTCATGGTGGACAGTGTTGTCATGGTGGACAGTGTTGTCATGGTGGACAGTGTTGTCATTGTGGACAGTGTTGTCATGGTGGACAGTGTTGTCATGGTGGACAGTGTTGTCATGGTGGACAGTGTTGTCATGGTGGACAGTGTTGTCATGGTGGACAGTGTTGTCATGGTGGACAGTGTTGTCATGGTGGACAGTGTTGTCATGGTGGACAGTGTTGTCATGGTGGACAGTGTTGTCATGGTGGACAGTGTTGTCATGGTGGACAGTGTTGTCATGGTGGACAGTGTTGTCAGGGTGGAGAGTGTTGTCAGGGTGGACAGTGTTGTCAGTGTTGGCAGTGTTGTCATGGTGGACAGTGTTGTCATGGTGGACAGTGTTGTCATGGTGGACAGTGTTGTCATAATGGACAGTGTTGTCATGGTGGACAGTCTTGTTATGGTGGACAAGGTGGACAGTGTTGTCATAATGGACAGTGTTTTCATGGTGGACAGTGTTGTCAGGGTGGACAGTGTTGTCAGGGTGGACAGTGTTGTCATGGTGGACAGTGTTGTCATGGTGGACAGTGTTATCATGGTGCAAAGTGTTATCATGGTGGACAGTGTTATCATGGTGGACAGTGTTGTCATGGTGGACAGTCTTTTCAGTGTTGGGTGGACAGTGTTGTCAGGGTGGACAGTGTTGTCATTGTGGACAGTGTTGTCAGGGTGGACAGTGTTGTCATGGTGGACAGTGTTGTCATGGTGGACAGTGTTGTCATGGTGGACAGTGTTGTCATGGTGGACAGTGTTGTCAGGGTGGACAGTGTTGTCAGGGTGGACAGTGTTGTCAGTGTGGACAGTGTTGTCATGGTGGACAGTGTTGTCATGGTGGACAGTGTTGTCATGGTGGACAGTGTTGTCAGGGTGGACAGTGTTGTCAGGGTGGACAGTGTTGTCAGGGTGGACAGTGTTGTCAGGGTGGACAGTGTTGTCATGGTGGACAGTGTTGTCATTGTGGACAGTTGTTGTCATGGTGGACAGTGTTGTCAGTGTTGTGGTGGACAGTGTTGTCATGGTGGACAGTGTTGTCATGGTGGTCAGTGTTGTCATGGTGGACAGTGTTGTCAGGGTGGACAGTGTTGTCATGGTGGACAGTGTTGTCATGGTGGACAGTGTTGTCATGGTGGACAGTGTTGTCATGGTGGACAGTGTTGTCATGGTGGACAGTGTTGTCAGTTTGGACAGTGTTGTCATGGTGGACAGTGTTGTCATGGTGGACAGTGTTGTCATGGTGGACAGTGTTGTCAGGGTGGACAGTGTTGTCATGGTGGACAGTGTTGTTCTCTTGGACAGTGTTGTCATGGTGGACAGAGTTGTCAGGGTGGACAGTGTTGTCAGGGTGGACAGTGTTGTCATGGTGGACAGTGTTGTCATGGTGGACAGTGTTGTCAGGGTGGACAGTGTTGTCATGGTGGACAGTGTTGTCATGGTGGACAGTGTTGTCATGGTGGACAGTGTTGTCATGGTGGACAGTGTTGTCATGGTGGACAGTGTTGTCATGGTGGACAGTGTTGTCAGGGTGGACAGTGTTGTCATGGTGGACAGTGTTGTCATGGTGGACAGTGTTGTCATGGTGGACAGTGTTGTCATGGTGGACAGTGTTGTCATGGTGGACAGTGTTGTCATGGTGGACAGTGTTGTCATGGTGGACAGTGTTGTCATGGTGGACAGTGTTGTCAGGGTGGACAGTGTTGTCATGGTGGACAGTGTTGTCATGGTGGACAGTGTTGTCATGGTGGACAGTGTTGTGAGGGTGGACAGTGTTGTCATGGTGGACAGTGTTGTCATGGTGGACAGTGTTGTCATGGTGGACAGTGTTGTCATGGTGGACAGTGTTGTCATGGTGGACAGTGTTGTCAGGGTGGACAGTGTTGTCATGGTGGACAGTGTTGTCAGGGTGGACAGTGTTGTCAGGGTGGACAGTGTTGTCATGGTGGACAGTGTTGTCAGGGTGGACAGTGTTGTCATGGTGGACAGTGTTGTCAGGGTGGACAGTGTTGTCATGGTGGACAGTGTTGTCATGGTGGACAGTGTTGTCATGGTGGACAGTGTTGTCAGGGTGGACAGTGTTGTCAGTGTGGACAGAGTTGTCATTGTGGACAGAGTTGTCAGGGTGCACAGTGTTGTCTTTGTGGACAGTGTTGTCATTGTGGACAGTGTTGTCAGGGTGGACAGTGTTGTCATAGTGGAAAGTGTTGTCATGGTGGACAGTGTTGTCATGGTGGACAGTGTTGTCATGGTGGACAGTGTTGTCATGGTGGACAGTGTTGTCATGGTGGACAGTGTTGTCATGGTGGACAGTGTTGTCATTGTGGACAGAGTTGTCAGGGTGCACAGTGTTGTCTTTGTGGACAGTGTTGTCATTGTGGACAGTGTTGTCAGGGTGGACAGTGTTGTCATAGTGGAAAGTGTTGTCATAGTGGACAGTGTTGTCAGGGTGGACAGTGTTGTCATGGTGGACAGAGTTGTCATGGTGGACAGTGTTGTCATGGTGGACAGTGTTGTGGACAGTGTTGTCATGGTGGACAGTGTTGTTGTGGACAGTGTGGACAGTGTTGTCAGGTTGGACAGTGTTGTCATTGTGGACAGTGTTGTCAGGGTGGACAGTGTTGTCATGGTGGACAGTGTTGTCATGGTGGACAGTGTTGTCATGGTGGACAGTGTTGTCATGGTGGACAGTGTTGTCATGGTGGACAGTGTTGTCATGGTGGACAGTGTTGTCAGGGTGGACAGTGTTGTCATGGTGGACAGTGTTGTCATGGTGGACAGTGTTGTCATGGTGGACAGTGTTGTCATGGTGGACAGTGTTGTCATGGTGGACAGTGTTGTCATGGTGGACATTGTTGTCAGGGTGGACAGTGTTGTGGACAGTGTTGTGTCATGGTGGACAGTGTTGACAGTGTTGTCAGTGGGTGGACAGTGTTGTCATGGTGGACAGTGTTGTCAGGGTGGACAGTGTTGTCATGGTGGACAGTGTTGTCATGGTGGACAGTGTTGTCCGGGTGGACAGTGTTGTTGTGTCATGGTGGACAGTGTTGTCAGTGTGGACAGTGCTGTCATGGTGGACAGTGTTGTCAGGGTGGACAGTGTTGTCATGGTGGTCAGTGTTGTCAGGATGGACAGTGTTGTCATGGTGGACAGTGTTGTCATGGTGGATAGTGTTGTCAGGATGGACAGTGTTGTCACGGTGGACAGTGTTCTCAGGATGGACAGTGTTGTCATGGTGGACAGTGTTGTCATGGTGGACAGTGTTGTCATGGTGGACAGTGTTGTGGTGGACAGTGTTGTCATGGTGGACAGTGTTGTCATGGTGGACAGTGTTGTCATGGTGGACAGTGTTGTCATGGTGGACAGTGTTGTCATGGTGGACAGTGTTGTCATGGTGGACAGTGTTGTCATGGTGGACAGTGTTGTCATGGTGGACAGTTTTCTCATGGTGGACAGTGTTGTCATGGTGGACAGTGTTGTCATGGTGGACAGTGTTGTCATGGTGGACAGTGTTGTCATGGTGGACAGTGTTGTCATGGTGGACAGTGTTGTCATGGTGGACAGTGTTGTCATGGTGGACAGTGTTGTCATGGTGGACAGTGTTGTCATGGTGGACAGTGTTGTCATGGTGGACAGTGTTGTCATGGTGGACAGTGTTGTCATGGTGGACAGTGTTGTCATGGTGGACAGTGTTGTGGTGGACACAGTGTTGTCATGGTGGACAGTGTTGTCATGGTGGACAGTGTTGTCATGGTGGACAGTGTTGTCAGGGTGGACAGTGTTGTCAGGGTGGACAGTGTTGTCAGGGTGGACAGTGTTGTCATGGTGGACAGTGTTGTCATGGTGGACAGTGTTGTCAGGGTGGACAGTGTTGTCATGGTGGACAGTGTTGTCATGGTGGACAGTGTTGTCATGGTGGACAGTGTTGTCAGGGTGGACAGGGTTGGTGGACAGTGTTGTCATGGTGGACAGTGTTGTCATGGTGGACAGTGTTGTCAGTGGGTGGACAGTGTGGTCAGTGTTGTCATGGTGGACAGTGTTGTCATGGTGGACAGTGTTGTCATGGTGGACAGTGTTGTCATGGTGGACAGTGTTGTCATGGTGGACAGTGTTGTCAGAGTGG
Organism: Cherax quadricarinatus; assembly: GCF_038502225.1. Lineage (NCBI taxonomy): Eukaryota > Metazoa > Arthropoda > Malacostraca > Decapoda > Parastacidae > Cherax > Cherax quadricarinatus. Next base: position 89,924 of record NW_027195167.1, read on the forward strand.
ACAGTGTTGTCATGGTGGACAGTGTTGCCAGGGTGGACAGTGTTGTCAGGGAGGACAGTGTTGTCAGGGTGGACAGTGTTGTCAATGTGGACAGTATTGCCATGGTGGACAGTGTTGTCAGGGTGGACAGTGTTGTCAGTGTGGACAGTGTTGTCATGGTGGACAGTGTTGTCATGGTGGACAGTGTTGTTAGTGTGGACAGTGTTGTCATAGTGGACAGTGTTGTCAGGGTGGACAGTGTTGTCATGGTGGACAGTGTTGTTAGGGTGGACAGTGTTGTCATGGTGGACAGAGTTGTCAGGGTGGACAGTGTTTTCATTGTGGACAGTGTTGTCAGGGTGGACAGTGTTGTCAGGGTGGACAGTGTTGTCATGGTGGACAGTGTTGTCAGGGTGGACAGTGTTGTAACGGTGGACAGTGTTGTCATGGTGGACAGTGTTGTCATGGTGGACAGTGTTGTCATGGTGGACAGTGTTGTCATGGTGGACAGTGTTGTCATGGTGGACAGTGTTGTCATGGTGGACAGTGTTGTCATGGTGGACAGTGTTGTCAGGGTGGACAGTGTTGTCAGGGTGGACAGTGTTGTCAGGGTGGACAGTGTTGTCATGGTGGACAGTGTTGTCAGGGTGGACAGTGTTGTCATGGTGGACAGTGTTGTCATGGTGGACAGTGTTGTCATGGTGGACAGTGTTGTCATGGTGGACAGTGTTGTGAGGGTGGACAGTGTGTGGACAGTGTTGTCAAGATGGACAGTGTTGTCAGTGTTGTCATGGTGGACAGTGTTGTCATGGTGGACAGTGTTGTCATGGTGGACAGTGTTGTCATGGTGGACAGTGTTGTCAGGGTGGACAGTGTTGTCATGGTGGACAGTGTTGTCAGGGTGGACAGTGTTGTCATGGTGGACAGTGTTGTCATGGTGGACAGTGTTGTCATGGTGGACAGTGTTGTCATGGTGGACAGTGTTGTCATGGTGGACAGTGTTGTCATGGTGGACAGTGTTGTCATGGTGGACAGTGTTGTCATGGTGGACAGTGTTGTCATGGTGGACAGTGTTGTCATGGTGGACAGTGTTGTCATGGTGGACAGTGTTGTCATGGTGGACAGTGTTGTCAGGGTGGACAGTGTTGTCATGGTGGACAGTGTTGTCATGGTGGACAGTGTTGTCAGGGTGGACAGTGTTGTCAGGGTGGACAGTGTTGTCAGGGTGGACAGTGTTGTCATGGTGGACAGTGTTGTCATGGTGGACAGTGTTGTCAGGGTGGACTGTGTTGTCATGGTGGACAGTGTTGTCAGGGTGGACAGTGTGTGACAGTGTTGTGGACAGTGTTGTCAGGGTGGACAGTGTGGTCATTATGGACAGTGTTGTCAGGGTGGACAGTGTTGTCAGGGTGGACAGTGTTGTCATGGTGGACAGTGTTGTCATGGTGGACAGTGTTGTCATGGTGGACAGTGTTGTCATGGTGGACAGTGTTGTCATGGTGGACAGTGTTGTCATGGTGGACAGTGTTGTCAGGGTGGACAGTGTTGTCAGTGTGGGCAGTGTTGTCATGGTGGACAGTGTTGTCATGGTGGACAGTGTTGTCAGGGTGGACAGTGTTGTCAGGGTGGACAGTGTTGTCAGGGTGGACAGTGTTGTCAGTGGTGGACAGTGTTGTCATGGTGGACAGTGTTGTCAGGGTGGACAGTGTTGTCAGGGTGGACAGTGTTGTCAGGGTGGACAGTGTTGTCATGGTGGACAGTGTTGTCATGGTGGACAGTGTTGTCATGGTGGACAGTGTTGTCATGGTGGACAGTGTTGTCATGGTGGACAGTGTTGTCATGGTGGACAGTGTTGTCATGGTGGACAGTGTTGTCAGGGTGGACAGTGTTGTCAGGGTGGACAGTGTTGTCATGGTGGACAGTGTTGTCAGGGTGGACAGTGTTGTCAGGGTGGACAGTGTTGTCATGGTGGACAGTGTTGTCATGGTGGACAGTGTTGTCAGGGTGGACAGTGTTGTCATGGTGGACAGTGTTGTCATGGTGGACAGTGTTGTCATGGTGGACAGTGTTGTCATGGTGGACAGTGTTGTCATGGTGGACAGTGTTGTCATGGTGGACAGTGTTGTCATGGTGGACAGTGTTGTCATGGTGGACAGTGTTGTCATGGTGGACAGTGTTGTCATGGTGGACAGTGTTGTCATGGTGGACAGTGTTGTCATGGTGGACAGTGTTGTCATGGTGGACAGTGTTGTCATGGTGGACAGTGTTGTCATGGTGGACAGTGTTGTCATGGTGGACAGTGTTGTCATGGTGGACAGTGTTGTCATGGTGGACAGTGTTGTCATGGTGGACAGTGTTGTCATGGTGGACAGTGTTGTCATGGTGGACAGTGTTGTCATGGTGGACAGTGTTGTCAGGGTGGACAGTGTTGTCATGGTGGACAGTGTTGTCATGGTGGACAGTGTTGTCAACCTTTGGACGACGACCTACTTACACTAGTGGCAGGTCCCACTGTGATCTCACCTCATCCTGCTTCAACTCATCTCACCGCAGTATATAAGCCACCTCTCTGGCCCTATGCTGCACTTCCTACAAGAGTGATGGACTGAACACATCGATTCCAGGTTGAGGGACTGATTACCTCAAACTTCTACTCTCCTTACCCATTTCTACTTTGTATTGGACTGATGAAGCCACTGTGTGGCGAAACGTTTCTTCAATAAAGATTCCCATGTGTTGCATAAGTGTCTCAATTCTTCAACTTGTCGGTTTTCTAAACCATTCATCACATCTGTCAGACACTGCAACATCATGGAATCTTGGTACAAAGACTTCAACGCTTGCCCAACCTTTGGACGACGACCTACTTACACTAGTGGCAGGTCCCACTGTGATCTCACCTCATCCTGCTTCAACTCATCTCACCGCAGTATATAAGCCACCTCTCTGGCCCTATGCTGCACTTCCTACAAGAGTGATGGACTGAACACATCGATTCCAGGTTGAGGGACTGATTACCTCAAACTTCTACTCTCCTTACCCATTTCTACTTTGTATTGGACTGATGAAGCCACTGTGTGGCGAAACGTTTCTTCAATAAAGATTCCCATGTGTTGCATAAGTGTCTCAATTCTTCAACTTGTCGGTTTTCTAAACCATTCATCACATCTGTCAGACACTGCAACATCATGGAATCTTGGTACAAAGACTTCAACGCTTGCCCAACCTTTGGACGACGACCTACTTACACTAGTGGCAGGTCCCACTGTGATCTCACCTCATCCTGCTTCAACTCATCTCACCGCAGTATATAAGCCACCTCTCTGGCCCTATGCTGCACTTCCTACAAGAGTGATGGACTGAACACATCGATTCCAGGTTGAGGGACTGATTACCTCAAACTTCTACTCTCCTTACCCATTTCTACTTTGTATTGGACTGATGAAGCCACTGTGTGGCGAAACGTTTCTTCAATAAAGATTCCCATGTGTTGCATAAGTGTCTCAATTCTTCAACTTGTCGGTTTTCTAAACCATTCATCACATCTGTCAGACACTGCAACATCATGGAATCTTGGTACAAAGACTTCAACGCTTGCCCAACCTTTGGACGACGACCTACTTACACTAGTGGCAGGTCCCACTGTGATCTCACCTCATCCTGCTTCAACTCATCTCACCGCAGTATATAAGCCACCTCTCTGGCCCTATGCTGCACTTCCTACAAGAGTGATGGACTGAACACATCGATTCCAGGATGAGGGACTGATTACCTCAAACTTCTACTCTCCTTACCCATTTCTACTTTGTATTCGACTGATGAAGCCACTGTGTGGCGAAACGTTTCTTCAATAAAGATTCCCATGTGTTGCATAAGTGTCTCAATTCTTCAACTTGTCCGTTTTCTAAACCATTCATCACATCTGTCAGACACTGCTACATCATGGAATCTTGGTACAAAGACTTCAACGCTTGCCCAACCTTTGGACGACGACCTACTTACACTAGTGGCAGGTCCCACTGTGATCTCACCTCATCCTGCTTCAACTCATCTCACCACAGTATATAAGCCACCTCTCTGGCCCTATGCTGCACTTCCTACAAGAGTGATGGACTGAACACATCGATTCGAGGTTGCGATACTGATTACCTCAAACTTCTACTCTACTTACCTATTTCTACTTTGTATTGGACTGATGAAGCCACTGTGTGGCGAAACGTTTCTTCAATAAAGATTCCCATGTGTTGCATAAGTGTCTCAGTTCTTTAACTTGTCGGTTTTCTAAACCATTCATCACATCTGTGAGACACTGCAACATCATGGAATCTTGGTACAAAGACTTCAACGCTTGCCCAACCTTTGGACGACGACCTACTTACACTAGTGGCAGGTCGCACTGTGAATTCACCTCATCCTGCTTCAACTCATCTCACCGTAGTATATAAGCCACCTCTCTGGCCCTATGCTGCACTTCCTACAAGAGTGATGGACTGAACACATCGATTCCAGGTTGAGGGACTGATTACCTCAAACTTCTACTCTCCTTACCCATTTCTACTTTGTATTGGACTGATGAAGCCACTGTGTGGCGAAACGTTTCTTCAATAAAGATTCCCATGTGTTGCATAAGTGTCTCAATTCTTCAACTTGTCGGTTTTCTAAACCATTCATCACATCTGTCAGACACTGCAACATCATGGAATCTTGGTACAAAGACTTCAACGCTTGCCCAACCTTTGGACGACGACCTACTTACACTAGTGGCAGGTCCCACTGTGATCTCACCTCATCCTGCTTCAACTCATCTCACTGCAGTATATAAGCCACCTCTCTGGCCCTATGCTGCACTTCCTACAAGAGTGATGGACTGAACACATCGATTCCAGGTTGAGGGACTGATTACCTCAAACTTCTACTCTCCTTACCCATTTCTACTTTGTATTGGACTGATGAAGCCACTGTGTGGCGAAACGTTTCTTCAATAAAGATTCCCATGTGTTGCATAAGTGTCTCAATTCTTCAACTTGTCGGTTTTCTAAACCATTCATCACATCTGTCAGACACTGCAACATCATGGAATCTTGGTACAAAGACTTCAACGCTTGCCCAACCTTTGGACGACGACCTACTTACACTAGTGGCAGGTCCCACTGTGATCTCACCTCATCCTGCTTCAACTCATCTCACCGCAGTATATAAGCCACCTCTCTGGCCCTATGCTGCACTTCCTACAAGAGTGATGGACTGAACACATCGATTCCAGGTTGAGGGACTGATTACCTCAAACTTCTACTCTCCTTACCCATTTCTACTTTGTATTGGACTGATGAAGCCACTGTGTGGCGAAACGTTTCTTCAATAAAGATTCCCATGTGTTGCATAAGTGTCTCAATTCTTCAACTTGTCGGTTTTCTAAACCATTCATCACATCTGTCAGACACTGCAACATCATGGAATCTTGGTACAAAGACTTCAACGCTTGCCCAACCTTTGGACGACGACCTACTTACACTAGTGGCAGGTCCCACTGTGATCTCACCTCATCCTGCTTCAACTCATCTCACCGCAGTATATAAGCCACCTCTCTGGCCCTATGCTGCACTTCCTACAAGAGTGATGGACTGAACACATCGATTCCAGGTTGAGGGACTGATTACCTCAAACTTCTACTCTCCTTACCCATTTCTACTTTGTATTGGACTGATGAAGCCACTGTGTGGCGAAACGTTTCTTCAATAAAGATTCCCATGTGTTGCATAAGTGTCTCAATTCTTCAACTTGTCGGTTTTCTAAACCATTCATCACATCTGTCAGACACTGCAACATCATGGAATCTTGGTACAAAGACTTCAACGCTTGCCCAACCTTTGGACGACGACCTACTTACACTAGTGGCAGGTCCCACTGTGATCTCACCTCATCCTGCTTCAACTCATCTCACCGCAGTATATAAGCCACCTCTCTGGCCCTATGCTGCACTTCCTACAAGAGTGATGGACTGAACACATCGATTCCAGGTTGAGGGACTGATTACCTCAAACTTCTACTCTCCTTACCCATTTCTACTTTGTATTGGACTGATGAAGCCACTGTGTGGCGAAACGTTTCTTCAATAAAGATTCCCATGTGTTGCATAAGTGTCTCAATTCTTCAACTTGTCGGTTTTCTAAACCATTCATCACATCTGTCAGACACTGCAACATCATGGAATCTTGGTACAAAGACTTCAACGCTTGCCCAACCTTTGGACGACGACCTACTTACACTAGTGGCAGGTCCCACTGTGATCTCACCTCATCCTGCTTCAACTCATCTCACCGCAGTATATAAGCCACCTCTCTGGCCCTATGCTGCACTTCCTACAAGAGTGATGGACTGAACACATCGATTCCAGGTTGAGGGACTGATTACCTCAAACTTCTACTCTCCTTACCCATTTCTACTTTGTATTGGACTGATGAAGCCACTGTGTGGCGAAACGTTTCTTCAATAAAGATTCCCATGTGTTGCATAAGTGTCTCAATTCTTCAACTTGTCGGTTTTCTAAACCATTCATCACATCTGTCAGACACTGCAACATCATGGAATCTTGGTACAAAGACTTCAACGCTTGCCCAACCTTTGGACGACGACCTACTTACACTAGTGGCAGGTCCCACTGTGATCTCACCTCATCCTGCTTCAACTCATCTCACCGCAGTATATAAGCCACCTCTCTGGCCCTATGCTGCACTTCCTACAAGAGTGATGGACTGAACACATCGATTCCAGGTTGAGGGACTGATTACCTCAAACTTCTACTCTCCTTACCCATTTCTACTTTGTATTGGACTGATGAAGCCACTGTGTGGCGAAACGTTTCTTCAATAAAGATTCCCATGTGTTGCATAAGTGTCTCAATTCTTCAACTTGTCGGTTTTCTAAACCATTCATCACATCTGTCAGACACTGCAACATCATGGAATCTTGGTACAAAGACTTCAACGCTTGCCCAACCTTTGGACGACGACCTACTTACACTAGTGGCAGGTCCCACTGTGATCTCACCTCATCCTGCTTCAACTCATCTCACCGCAGTATATAAGCCACCTCTCTGGCCCTATGCTGCACTTCCTACAAGAGTGATGGACTGAACACATCGATTCCAGGTTGAGGGACTGATTACCTCAAACTTCTACTCTCCTTACCCATTTCTACTTTGTATTGGACTGATGAAGCCACTGTGTGGCGAAACGTTTCTTCAATAAAGATTCCCATGTGTTGCATAAGTGTCTCAATTCTTCAACTTGTCGGTTTTCTAAACCATTCATCACATCTGTCAGACACTGCAACATCATGGAATCTTGGTACAAAGACTTCAACGCTTGCCCAACCTTTGGACGACGACCTACTTACACTAGTGGCAGGTCCCACTGTGATCTCACCTCATCCTGCTTCAACTCATCTCACCGCAGTATATAAGCCACCTCTCTGGCCCTATGCTGCACTTCCTACAAGAGTGATGGACTGAACACATCGATTCCAGGTTGAGGGACTGATTACCTCAAACTTCTACTCTCCTTACCCATTTCTACTTTGTATTGGACTGATGAAGCCACTGTGTGGCGAAACGTTTCTTCAATAAAGATTCCCATGTGTTGCATAAGTGTCTCAATTCTTCAACTTGTCGGTTTTCTAAACCATTCATCACATCTGTCAGACACTGCAACATCATGGAATCTTGGTACAAAGACTTCAACGCTTGCCCAACCTTTGGACGACGACCTACTTACACTAGTGGCAGGTCCCACTGTGATCTCACCTCATCCTGCTTCAACTCATCTCACCGCAGTATATAAGCCACCTCTCTGGCCCTATGCTGCACTTCCTACAAGAGTGATGGACTGAACACATCGATTCCAGGTTGAGGGACTGATTACCTCAAACTTCTACTCTCCTTACCCATTTCTACTTTGTATTGGACTGATGAAGCCACTGTGTGGCGAAACGTTTCTTCAATAAAGATTCCCATGTGTTGCATAAGTGTCTCAATTCTTCAACTTGTCGGTTTTCTAAACCATTCATCACATCTGTCAGACACTGCAACATCATGGAATCTTGGTACAAAGACTTCAACGCTTGCCCAACCTTTGGACGACGACCTACTTACACTAGTGGCAGGTCCCACTGTGATCTCACCTCATCCTGCTTCAACTCATCTCACCGCAGTATATAAGCCACCTCTCTGGCCCTATGCTGCACTTCCTACAAGAGTGATGGACTGAACACATCGATTCCAGGTTGAGGGACTGATTACCTCAAACTTCTACTCTCCTTACCCATTTCTACTTTGTATTGGACTGATGAAGCCACTGTGTGGCGAAACGTTTCTTCAATAAAGATTCCCATGTGTTGCATAAGTGTCTCAATTCTTCAACTTGTCGGTTTTCTAAACCATTCATCACATCTGTCAGACACTGCAACATCATGGAATCTTGGTACAAAGACTTCAACGCTTGCCCAACCTTTGGACGACGACCTACTTACACTAGTGGCAGGTCCCACTGTGATCTCACCTCATCCTGCTTCAACTCATCTCACCGCAGTATATAAGCCACCTCTCTGGCCCTATGCTGCACTTCCTACAAGAGTGATGGACTGAACACATCGATTCCAGGTTGAGGGACTGATTACCTCAAACTTCTACTCTCCTTACCCATTTCTACTTTGTATTGGACTGATGAAGCCACTGTGTGGCGAAACGTTTCTTCAATAAAGATTCCCATGTGTTGCATAAGTGTCTCAATTCTTCAACTTGTCGGTTTTCTAAACCATTCATCACATCTGTCAGACACTGCAACATCATGGAATCTTGGTACAAAGACTTCAACGCTTGCCCAACCTTTGGACGACGACCTACTTACACTAGTGGCAGGTCCCACTGTGATCTCACCTCATCCTGCTTCAACTCATCTCACCGCAGTATATAAGCCACCTCTCTGGCCCTATGCTGCACTTCCTACAAGAGTGATGGACTGAACACATCGATTCCAGGTTGAGGGACTGATTACCTCAAACTTCTACTCTCCTTACCCATTTCTACTTTGTATTGGACTGATGAAGCCACTGTGTGGCGAAACGTTTCTTCAATAAAGATTCCCATGTGTTGCATAAGTGTCTCAATTCTTCAACTTGTCGGTTTTCTAAACCATTCATCACATCTGTCAGACACTGCAACATCATGGAATCTTGGTACAAAGACTTCAACGCTTGCCCAACCTTTGGACGACGACCTACTTACACTAGTGGCAGGTCCCACTGTGATCTCACCTCATCCTGCTTCAACTCATCTCACCGCAGTATATAAGCCACCTCTCTGGCCCTATGCTGCACTTCCTACAAGAGTGATGGACTGAACACATCGATTCCAGGTTGAGGGACTGATTACCTCAAACTTCTACTCTCCTTACCCATTTCTACTTTGTATTGGACTGATGAAGCCACTGTGTGGCGAAACGTTTCTTCAATAAAGATTCCCATGTGTTGCATAAGTGTCTCAATTCTTCAACTTGTCGGTTTTCTAAACCATTCATCACATCTGTCAGACACTGCAACATCATGGAATCTTGGTACAAAGACTTCAACGCTTGCCCAACCTTTGGACGACGACCTACTTACACTAGTGGCAGGTCCCACTGTGATCTCACCTCATCCTGCTTCAACTCATCTCACCGCAGTATATAAGCCACCTCTCTGGCCCTATGCTGCACTTCCTACAAGAGTGATGGACTGAACACATCGATTCCAGGTTGAGGGACTGATTACCTCAAACTTCTACTCTCCTTACCCATTTCTACTTTGTATTGGACTGATGAAGCCACTGTGTGGCGAAACGTTTCTTCAATAAAGATTCCCATGTGTTGCATAAGTGTCTCAATTCTTCAACTTGTCGGTTTTCTAAACCATTCATCACATCTGTCAGACACTGCAACATCATGGAATCTTGGTACAAAGACTTCAACGCTTGCCCAACCTTTGGACGACGACCTACTTACACTAGTGGCAGGTCCCACTGTGATCTCACCTCATCCTGCTTCAACTCATCTCACCGCAGTATATAAGCCACCTCTCTGGCCCTATGCTGCACTTCCTACAAGAGTGATGGACTGAACACATCGATTCCAGGTTGAGGGACTGATTACCTCAAACTTCTACTCTCCTTACCCATTTCTACTTTGTATTGGACTGATGAAGCCACTGTGTGGCGAAACGTTTCTTCAATAAAGATTCCCATGTGTTGCATAAGTGTCTCAATTCTTCAACTTGTCGGTTTTCTAAACCATTCATCACATCTGTCAGACACTGCAACATCATGGAATCTTGGTACAAAGACTTCAACGCTTGCCCAACCTTTGGACGACGACCTACTTACACTAGTGGCAGGTCCCACTGTGATCTCACCTCATCCTGCTTCAACTCATCTCACCGCAGTATATAAGCCACCTCTCTGGCCCTATGCTGCACTTCCTACAAGAGTGATGGACTGAACACATCGATTCCAGGTTGAGGGACTGATTACCTCAAACTTCTACTCTCCTTACCCATTTCTACTTTGTATTGGACTGATGAAGCCACTGTGTGGCGAAACGTTTCTTCAATAAAGATTCCCATGTGTTGCATAAGTGTCTCAATTCTTCAACTTGTCGGTTTTCTAAACCATTCATCACATCTGTCAGACACTGCAACATCATGGAATCTTGGTACAAAGACTTCAACGCTTGCCCAACCTTTGGACGACGACCTACTTACACTAGTGGCAGGTCCCACTGTGATCTCACCTCATCCTGCTTCAACTCATCTCACCGCAGTATATAAGCCACCTCTCTGGCCCTATGCTGCACTTCCTACAAGAGTGATGGACTGAACACATCGATTCCAGGTTGAGGGACTGATTACCTCAAACTTCTACTCTCCTTACCCATTTCTACTTTGTATTGGACTGATGAAGCCACTGTGTGGCGAAACGTTTCTTCAATAAAGATTCCCATGTGTTGCATAAGTGTCTCAATTCTTCAACTTGTCGGTTTTCTAAACCATTCATCACATCTGTCAGACACTGCAACATCATGGAATCTTGGTACAAAGACTTCAACGCTTGCCCAACCTTTGGACGACGACCTACTTACACTAGTGGCAGGTCCCACTGTGATCTCACCTCATCCTGCTTCAACTCATCTCACCGCAGTATATAAGCCACCTCTCTGGCCCTATGCTGCACTTCCTACAAGAGTGATGGACTGAACACATCGATTCCAGGTTGAGGGACTGATTACCTCAAACTTCTACTCTCCTTACCCATTTCTACTTTGTATTGGACTGATGAAGCCACTGTGTGGCGAAACGTTTCTTCAATAAAGATTCCCATGTGTTGCATAAGTGTCTCAATTCTTCAACTTGTCGGTTTTCTAAACCATTCATCACATCTGTCAGACACTGCAACATCATGGAATCTTGGTACAAAGACTTCAACGCTTGCCCAACCTTTGGACGACGACCTACTTACACTAGTGGCAGGTCCCACTGTGATCTCACCTCATCCTGCTTCAACTCATCTCACCGCAGTATATAAGCCACCTCTCTGGCCCTATGCTGCACTTCCTACAAGAGTGATGGACTGAACACATCGATTCCAGGTTGAGGGACTGATTACCTCAAACTTCTACTCTCCTTACCCATTTCTACTTTGTATTGGACTGATGAAGCCACTGTGTGGCGAAACGTTTCTTCAATAAAGATTCCCATGTGTTGCATAAGTGTCTCAATTCTTCAACTTGTCGGTTTTCTAAACCATTCATCACATCTGTCAGACACTGCAACATCATGGAATCTTGGTACAAAGACTTCAACGCTTGCCCAACCTTTGGACGACGACCTACTTACACTAGTGGCAGGTCCCACTGTGATCTCACCTCATCCTGCTTCAACTCATCTCACCGCAGTATATAAGCCACCTCTCTGGCCCTATGCTGCACTTCCTACAAGAGTGATGGACTGAACACATCGATTCCAGGTTGAGGGACTGATTACCTCAAACTTCTACTCTCCTTACCCATTTCTACTTTGTATTGGACTGATGAAGCCACTGTGTGGCGAAACGTTTCTTCAATAAAGATTCCCATGTGTTGCATAAGTGTCTCAATTCTTCAACTTGTCGGTTTTCTAAACCATTCATCACATCTGTCAGACACTGCAACATCATGGAATCTTGGTACAAAGACTTCAACGCTTGCCCAACCTTTGGACGACGACCTACTTACACTAGTGGCAGGTCCCACTGTGATCTCACCTCATCCTGCTTCAACTCATCTCACCGCAGTATATAAGCCACCTCTCTGGCCCTATGCTGCACTTCCTACAAGAGTGATGGACTGAACACATCGATTCCAGGTTGAGGGACTGATTACCTCAAACTTCTACTCTCCTTACCCATTTCTACTTTGTATTGGACTGATGAAGCCACTGTGTGGCGAAACGTTTCTTCAATAAAGATTCCCATGTGTTGCATAAGTGTCTCAATTCTTCAACTTGTCGGTTTTCTAAACCATTCATCACATCTGTCAGACACTGCAACATCATGGAATCTTGGTACAAAGACTTCAACGCTTGCCCAACCTTTGGACGACGACCTACTTACACTAGTGGCAGGTCCCACTGTGATCTCACCTCATCCTGCTTCAACTCATCTCACCGCAGTATATAAGCCACCTCTCTGGCCCTATGCTGCACTTCCTACAAGAGTGATGGACTGAACACATCGATTCCAGGTTGAGGGACTGATTACCTCAAACTTCTACTCTCCTTACCCATTTCTACTTTGTATTGGACTGATGAAGCCACTGTGTGGCGAAACGTTTCTTCAATAAAGATTCCCATGTGTTGCATAAGTGTCTCAATTCTTCAACTTGTCGGTTTTCTAAACCATTCATCACATCTGTCAGACACTGCAACATCATGGAATCTTGGTACAAAGACTTCAACGCTTGCCCAACCTTTGGACGACGACCTACTTACACTAGTGGCAGGTCCCACTGTGATCTCACCTCATCCTGCTTCAACTCATCTCACCGCAGTATATAAGCCACCTCTCTGGCCCTATGCTGCACTTCCTACAAGAGTGATGGACTGAACACATCGATTCCAGGTTGAGGGACTGATTACCTCAAACTTCTACTCTCCTTACCCATTTCTACTTTGTATTGGACTGATGAAGCCACTGTGTGGCGAAACGTTTCTTCAATAAAGATTCCCATGTGTTGCATAAGTGTCTCAATTCTTCAACTTGTCGGTTTTCTAAACCATTCATCACATCTGTCAGACACTGCAACATCATGGAATCTTGGTACAAAGACTTCAACGCTTGCCCAACCTTTGGACGACGACCTACTTACACTAGTGGCAGGTCCCACTGTGATCTCACCTCATCCTGCTTCAACTCATCTCACCGCAGTATATAAGCCACCTCTCTGGCCCTATGCTGCACTTCCTACAAGAGTGATGGACTGAACACATCGATTCCAGGTTGAGGGACTGATTACCTCAAACTTCTACTCTCCTTACCCATTTCTACTTTGTATTGGACTGATGAAGCCACTGTGTGGCGAAACGTTTCTTCAATAAAGATTCCCATGTGTTGCATAAGTGTCTCAATTCTTCAACTTGTCGGTTTTCTAAACCATTCATCACATCTGTCAGACACTGCAACATCATGGAATCTTGGTACAAAGACTTCAACGCTTGCCCAACCTTTGGACGACGACCTACTTACACTAGTGGCAGGTCCCACTGTGATCTCACCTCATCCTGCTTCAACTCATCTCACCGCAGTATATAAGCCACCTCTCTGGCCCTATGCTGCACTTCCTACAAGAGTGATGGACTGAACACATCGATTCCAGGTTGAGGGACTGATTACCTCAAACTTCTACTCTCCTTACCCATTTCTACTTTGTATTGGACTGATGAAGCCACTGTGTGGCGAAACGTTTCTTCAATAAAGATTCCCATGTGTTGCATAAGTGTCTCAATTCTTCAACTTGTCGGTTTTCTAAACCATTCATCACATCTGTCAGACACTGCAACATCATGGAATCTTGGTACAAAGACTTCAACGCTTGCCCAACCTTTGGACGACGACCTACTTACACTAGTGGCAGGTCCCACTGTGATCTCACCTCATCCTGCTTCAACTCATCTCACCGCAGTATATAAGCCACCTCTCTGGCCCTATGCTGCACTTCCTACAAGAGTGATGGACTGAACACATCGATTCCAGGTTGAGGGACTGATTACCTCAAACTTCTACTCTCCTTACCCATTTCTACTTTGTATTGGACTGATGAAGCCACTGTGTGGCGAAACGTTTCTTCAATAAAGATTCCCATGTGTTGCATAAGTGTCTCAATTCTTCAACTTGTCGGTTTTCTAAACCATTCATCACATCTGTCAGACACTGCAACATCATGGAATCTTGGTACAAAGACTTCAACGCTTGCCCAACCTTTGGACGACGACCTACTTACACTAGTGGCAGGTCCCACTGTGATCTCACCTCATCCTGCTTCAACTCATCTCACCGCAGTATATAAGCCACCTCTCTGGCCCTATGCTGCACTTCCTACAAGAGTGATGGACTGAACACATCGATTCCAGGTTGAGGGACTGATTACCTCAAACTTCTACTCTCCTTACCCATTTCTACTTTGTATTGGACTGATGAAGCCACTGTGTGGCGAAACGTTTCTTCAATAAAGATTCCCATGTGTTGCATAAGTGTCTCAATTCTTCAACTTGTCGGTTTTCTAAACCATTCATCACATCTGTCAGACACTGCAACATCATGGAATCTTGGTACAAAGACTTCAACGCTTGCCCAACCTTTGGACGACGACCTACTTACACTAGTGGCAGGTCCCACTGTGATCTCACCTCATCCTGCTTCAACTCATCTCACCGCAGTATATAAGCCACCTCTCTGGCCCTATGCTGCACTTCCTACAAGAGTGATGGACTGAACACATCGATTCCAGGTTGAGGGACTGATTACCTCAAACTTCTACTCTCCTTACCCATTTCTACTTTGTATTGGACTGATGAAGCCACTGTGTGGCGAAACGTTTCTTCAATAAAGATTCCCATGTGTTGCATAAGTGTCTCAATTCTTCAACTTGTCGGTTTTCTAAACCATTCATCACATCTGTCAGACACTGCAACATCATGGAATCTTGGTACAAAGACTTCAACGCTTGCCCAACCTTTGGACGACGACCTACTTACACTAGTGGCAGGTCCCACTGTGATCTCACCTCATCCTGCTTCAACTCATCTCACCGCAGTATATAAGCCACCTCTCTGGCCCTATGCTGCACTTCCTACAAGAGTGATGGACTGAACACATCGATTCCAGGTTGAGGGACTGATTACCTCAAACTTCTACTCTCCTTACCCATTTCTACTTTGTATTGGACTGATGAAGCCACTGTGTGGCGAAACGTTTCTTCAATAAAGATTCCCATGTGTTGCATAAGTGTCTCAATTCTTCAACTTGTCGGTTTTCTAAACCATTCATCACATCTGTCAGACACTGCAACATCATGGAATCTTGGTACAAAGACTTCAACGCTTGCCCAACCTTTGGACGACGACCTACTTACACTAGTGGCAGGTCCCACTGTGATCTCACCTCATCCTGCTTCAACTCATCTCACCGCAGTATATAAGCCACCTCTCTGGCCCTATGCTGCACTTCCTACAAGAGTGATGGACTGAACACATCGATTCCAGGTTGAGGGACTGATTACCTCAAACTTCTACTCTCCTTACCCATTTCTACTTTGTATTGGACTGATGAAGCCACTGTGTGGCGAAACGTTTCTTCAATAAAGATTCCCATGTGTTGCATAAGTGTCTCAATTCTTCAACTTGTCGGTTTTCTAAACCATTCATCACATCTGTCAGACACTGCAACATCATGGAATCTTGGTACAAAGACTTCAACGCTTGCCCAACCTTTGGACGACGACCTACTTACACTAGTGGCAGGTCCCACTGTGATCTCACCTCATCCTGCTTCAACTCATCTCACCGCAGTATATAAGCCACCTCTCTGGCCCTATGCTGCACTTCCTACAAGAGTGATGGACTGAACACATCGATTCCAGGTTGAGGGACTGATTACCTCAAACTTCTACTCTCCTTACCCATTTCTACTTTGTATTGGACTGATGAAGCCACTGTGTGGCGAAACGTTTCTTCAATAAAGATTCCCATGTGTTGCATAAGTGTCTCAATTCTTCAACTTGTCGGTTTTCTAAACCATTCATCACATCTGTCAGACACTGCAACATCATGGAATCTTGGTACAAAGACTTCAACGCTTGCCCAACCTTTGGACGACGACCTACTTACACTAGTGGCAGGTCCCACTGTGATCTCACCTCATCCTGCTTCAACTCATCTCACCGCAGTATATAAGCCACCTCTCTGGCCCTATGCTGCACTTCCTACAAGAGTGATGGACTGAACACATCGATTCCAGGTTGAGGGACTGATTACCTCAAACTTCTACTCTCCTTACCCATTTCTACTTTGTATTGCGAATGTCCTCGTCAGAATGAATTCGACGGCCTATTTTGGTGTCATCGGCAAACTTGCCGATGTCGCTCTTTATGCCCTCATCTATGTCGTTTATGTAGATTGTGAACAGCAGGGGGCCCAACACTGACCCCTGTGGAACACCGCTCGTGACGCTTCCCCACTCTGATTTCTCCCCATTTATGCAAACTCTCTGCTGCCTATTTGTCAACCATGCCTCTATCCAGGAAAAAATTTCTCCTCCTATTCCATGTGCTTTAATTTTCCTCAATAGTCTCTGATGTGGGACCCTGTCAAAAGCCTTACTGAAGTCCATATACACAATATCATATTCATTACCATGATCTACCTCCTCAAATACCTTAGTGAAAAAAGTTAATAAATTCGTAAGGCAGGAACGCCCCTTTGTAAAACCATGCTGAGATTCGTTGATTAATTTATGCTTTTCAAGATGGCTACGAACTGCCTCGGCAATTATTGATTCCATAAATTTTCCCACTATGGAGGTTAGGCTTATTGGTCTATAGTTCGAAGCTAAGGACCTGTCACCTGTTTTGAAAATAGGTATCACATTTGCCATTTTCCACTTATCTGGCACCATGCCAGTTTGTAGTGATATGTTGAAAAGATTAGCCAAAGGTGTGCTAAGCTCCTCTTTACATTCCTTTAGAACCCTTGCATACAGTTCATCAGGGCCTGGGGATTTGTTAGGTTTTAATTTATCTATTTGCCTAAGGACCATGTCACTTGTGACCCTAATAGTGCACAGTTTATTATCGTCCTGTTCTACATAATTTATCATTACTGGAATATCGCTGGTATCCTCCTGTGTAAAAACTGAGAGGAAGTATGTGTTAAAAATTCTACACATTTCCTTATCACTGTCAGTGAGCTGACCGGAGGAACTTTTGAGTGGGCCTATCTTGTCCCTGATCTTACTTCTGTATACCTGAAAGAATCCTTTTGGGTTAGTCTTCGATTCTTTTGCAACTTTAACCTCATAATCTCTTTTTGCTTTTCTAATTCCCTTTTTTATTTCTCTCTTTAACTGAATATATCGATTTCTTAATTGCCCCTCTCCTCTTTTGATTTGCCTATATATGCCTCTCTTTTGACCAATCAGATATTTTAATCTATTGTTCATCCATTTAGGATCATTTTTGTTTGATCTGATTTCCCTATTTGGAACATAATTTGACTGAGCAGCTAGAACTATGCCCTGGAAAGCATCATATCGGCAACCATCACCACCTACCTGACCCTTAGTCAGGTCATTCCACTTCAGCCCACCTAAGTAATTTTTCAGTCCTATGAAATCAGCCAAGCGAAAGTCAGGGACGGAGACTTGATTGCCATTATTAGGGGAATTCCATGATATATTAAAACTGAGTGATTTGTGATCACTCTCCCCAAGCTCATCATTAACCTCAAGATTATTAATTAGTGTTTCCCTACTGGCAAGAACCAAGTCAAGGAGGTTATTTCCCCTAGTTGGCTCTGTCACAAACTGTTTTAAAAAGCAATCCTGGATCGTGTCAAGAAAGTCACCTGACTCTAAATTTCCTGTCAAATTGCTCCAGTCAATCTGTCTATAGTTGAAATCTCCCATTAGCACAACATTTTCGTATGTAGATGCCTTACGAATTTCGTCCCATAGAAGTTTACTGCACTCCCTATCAAGATTTGGGGCCCTGTAAATCACACCCAAAATTAGTTTTTCTCGGCCCTCGAGAAGCTGTAACCAAACAGATTCAGTGGCTGACGCTTCTAATTTAATATCTTGTCTAACACAACAATTTAAGTTGTCTCTGACATACATCGCTACTCCACCACCTTTCCTGTTGACCCTGTCAGTGTGGAATAATTTATAGCCTTGTATGTGACATTCAGAGGGCATCTCTCTATCTTTCAGATTGAGCCAGGTCTCTGTTATAGCAATAATATCTATGTTTCCTGCACTTGCAATTAATCTTAGCTCATCTATCTTATTTCTAACACTCCTGCTATTAGTATAGTAAACCTTAAGGGAGTTAGTCCCTTGCTGCCCTCTGCTGTCCCCCTTTGTTTGCTGACCTGTTCTATTGTCTTTATTTATAACTTCATGCTGAAAGCCACTGTGTGGCGAAACGTTTCTTCAATAAAGATTCCCATGTGTTGCATAAGTGCCTCAATTCTTCAACTTGTCGGTTTTCTAAACCATTCATCACATCTGTCAGACACTGCAACATCATGGAATCTTGGTACAAAGACTTCAACGCTTGCCAAACCTTTGGACGACGACCTACTTACACTAGTGGCAGGTCCCTCTGTGATCTCACCTCATCCTGCTTCAACTCATCTCACCGCAGTATATAAGCCACCTCTCTGGCCCTATGCTGCACTTCCTACAAGAGTGATGGACTGAACACATCGATTCCAGGTTGAAGGATGATTACCTCAAACTTCTACTCTCCTTACCCATTTCTACTTTGTATTGGACTGATGAAGCCACTGTGTGGCGAAACGTTTCTTCAATAAAGATTACCATGTGTTGCATAAGTGTCTCAATTCTTCAACTTGTCGGTTTTCTAAACCATTCATCACATCTGTCAGACAGTGCAACATCATGGAATCTTGGTACAAAGACTTCAACGCTTGCCCAACCTTTGGACGACGACCTACTTACACTAGTGGCAGGTCCCACTGTGATCTCACCTCATCCTGCTTCAACTCATCTCACTGCAGTATATAAGCCACCTCTCTGGCCCTATGCTGCACTTCCTACAAGAGTGATGGACTGAACACATCGATTCCAGGTTGAGGGACTGATTACCTCAAACTTCTACTCTCCTTACCCATTTCTACTTTGTATTGGACTGATGAAGCCACTGTGTGGCGAAACGTTTCTTCAATAAAGATTCCCATGTGTTGCATAAGTGTCTCAATTTTTCAACTTGTCGGTTTTCTAAACCATTCATCACATCTGTCAGACACTGCAACATCATGGAATCTTGGTACAAAGACTTCAACGCTTGCCCAACCTTTGGACGACGACCTACTTACACTAGTGGCAGGTCCCACTGTGATCTCACCTCATCCTGCTTCAACTCATCTCACTGCAGTATATAAGCCACCTCTCTGGCCCTATGCTGCACTTCCTACAAGAGTGATGGACTGAACACATCGATTCCAGGTTGAAGGACTGATTACCTCAAACTTCTACTCTCCTTACCCATTTCTACTTTGTATTGGACTGATGAAGCCACTGTGTGGCGAAACGTTTCTTCAATAAAGATTACCATCTGTTGCATAAGTGTCTCAATTCTTCAACTTGTCGGTTTTCTAAACCATTCATCACATCTGTCAGACACTGCAACATCATGGAATCTTGGTGCAAAGACTTTAACGCTTGCCCAACCTTTGGACGACGACCTACTTACACTAGTGGCAGGTCCCACTGTGATCTCACTTTATCCTGCTTCAACTCATCTCACTGCAGTATATAAGCCACCTCTCTGGCCCTATGGTGCACTTCCTACAAGATTGATGGACTGAACACATCGATTCCAGGTTGAGGGACTGATTACCTCAAACGTCTACTCTCCTTACCCATTTCTACTTTGTATTGGACTGATGAAGCCACTGTGTGGCGAAACGTTTCTTCAATAAAGATTCCCATTTGTTGCACAAGTGTCTCAATTCTTCAACTTGTCGGTTTTCTAAACCATTCATCACATTTGTCAGACACTGCAACATCATGGAATCTTGGTACAAAGACTTCAACGCTTGCCCAACCTTTGGACGACGACCTACTTACACTAGTGGCAGGTCCCACTGTGATCTCACCTCATCCTGCTTCAACTTATCTCACCGCAGTATATAAGCCACCTCTCTGGCACTATGCTGCACTTCCTACAAGAGTGATGGACTGAACACATCGATTCCAGGTTGAGGGACTGATTACCTCAAACTTCTACTCTCCTTACCCATTTCTACTTTGTATTGGACTGATGAAGCCACTGTGTGGCGAAACGTTTCTTCAATAAAGATTCCCATGTGTTGCATAAGTGTCTCAGTTCTTTAACTTGTCGGTTTTCTAAACCATTCATCACATCTGTGAGACACTGCAACATCATGGAATCTTGGTACAAAGACTTCAACGCTTGCCCAACCTTTGGACGACGACCTACTTACACTAGTGGCAGGTCGCACTGTGAATTCACCTCATCCTGCTTCAACTCATCTCACCGTAGTATATAAGCCACTTCTCTGGCCCTATGCTGCACTTCCTACAAAATTGATGGACTGAACACATCGATTCCAGGTTGAGGGACTGATTACCTCAAACTTCTACTCTCCTTACCCATTTCTACTTTGTATTGGACTGGTGAAGCAACTGTGTGGCGAAACGTTTCTTCAATAAAGATTCCCATGTGTTGCATAAGTGTCTCAATTCTTCAACTTGTCGGTTTTCTAAACCATTCATCACATCTGTCAGACACTGCAACATCATGGAATCTTGGTACAAAGACTTGAATGCTTGCCCAACCTTTGGACGACGACCTACTTACACTAGTGGCAGGTCCCACTGTGATCTCACCTTATCCTGCTTCAACTCATCTCACCGCAGTATATAAGCCACCTCTCTGGCCCTATGCTGCACTTCCTACATGAGTGATGGACTAAACACATCGATTCCAGGTTGAGGGACTGATTACCTCAAACTTCTACTCTCCTTACCCATTTCTACTTTGTATTGGACTGATGAAGCCACTGTGTGGCGAAACGTTTCTTCAATAAAGATTCCCATGTGTTGCATAAGTGTCTCAATTCTTCAACTTGTCGGTTTTCTAAACCATTCATCAAATCTGTCAGACACTGCAACATCATGGAATCTTGGTACAAAGACTTTAACGCTTGCCCAACCTTTGGACGACGACCTACTTACACTAGTGGCAGGTCCCACTGTGATCTCACCTCATCCTGCTTCAACTCATCTCACCGCAGTATATAAGCCACCTCTCTGGCCCTATACTGCACTTTCTACAAGAGTGATGGACTGAACACATCGATTCCAGGTTGAGGGACTGATTACCTCAAACTTCTACTCTCCTTACCCATTTCTACTTTGTATTGGACTGATGAAGCCACTGTGTGGCGAAACGTTTCTTCAATAAAGATTCCCATGTGTTGCATAAGTGCCTCAATTCTTCAACTTGTCGGTTTTCTAAACCATTCATCACATCTGTCAGACACTGCAACATCATGGAATCTTGGTACAAAGACTTTAATGCTTGCCCAACCTTTGGACGACGACCTACTTACACTAGTGGCAGGTCCCACTGTGATCTCACCTCATCCTGCTTCAACTCATCTCACTGCAGTATATAAGCCACCTCTCTGGCCCTATGCTGCACTTCCTACAAGAGTGATGGACTGAACACATCAATTCCAGGTTGAGGGACTGATTACCTCAAACTTCTACTCTCCTTACCCATTTCTACTTTGTATTGGACTGATGAAGCCACTGTGTGGCGAAACGGTTCTTCAATAAAGATTCCCATGTGTTGCACAAGTGTCTCAATTCTTCAACTTGTCGGTTTTCTAAACCATTCATCACATCTGTCAGACACTGCAACATCATGGAATCTTGGTACAAAGACTTCAACGCTTGCCAAACCTTTGGACGACGACCTACTTACACTAGTGGCAGGTCCCTCTGTGATCTCACCTCATCCTGCTTCAACTCATCTCACCGCAGTATATAAGCCACCTCTCTGGCCCTATGCTGCACTTCCTACAAGAGTGATGGACTGAACACATCGATTCCAGGTTGAAGGATGATTACCTCAAACTTCTACTCTCCTTACCCATTTCTACTTTGTATTGGACTGATGAAGCCACTGTGTGGCGAAACGTTTCTTCAATAAAGATTACCATGTGTTGCATAAGTGTCTCAATTCTTCAACTTGTCGGTTTTCTAAACCATTCATCACATCTGTCAGACACTGCAACATCATGGAATCTTGGTACAAAGACTTCAACGCTTGCCCAACCTTTGGACGACGACCTACTTACACTAGTGGCAGGTCCCACTGTGATCTCACCTCATCCTGCTTCAACTTATCTCACCGCAGTATATAAGCCACCTCTCTGGCCCTATGCTGCACTTCCTACAAGAGTGATGGACTGAACACATCGATTCCAGGTTGAGGGACTGATTACCTCAAACTTCTACTCTCCTTACCCATTTCTACTTTGTATTGGACTGATGAAGCCACTGTGTGGCGAAACGTTTCTTCAATAAAGATTCCCATGTGTTGCATAAGTGTCTCAATTCTTCAACTTGTCGGTTTTCTAAACCATTCGTGGACAGTGTTGTCAGAAATTATCACACACAGTAAGACACAGTACACAACTAGCATCACCACACACAGTAAGACATAGTACACAACTAGCATCACCACACACAGTAATACACAGTACACAACTAGCATCATCACACTCAGTAAGACACAGTACACAACTAGCACCACCACACACAGTAAGACACAGTACACAACTAGCACCACCACACACAGTAAGACACAGTACACAACTAGCATCATCACACACAGTAAGACACAGTACACAACTAGCACCACCACACACAGTAAGACACAGTACACAACTAGCATGATCACACACAGTAAGACACAGTACACAACTAGCACCACCACACACAGTAGGACACAGTACACAACTAGCACCACCACACACAGTAAGACAGAGTACGCAACTAGCACCACCACACACAGTAAGACACATCTTAATAAGGAATCGTTCAGGACACTGTACACCGTGTACGTTAGGACCATATTGGAGTATGCGGCACCAGTTTGGAAACCACACCTAGCTAAGCACGTAAAGAAACTAGAGAAAGTGCAAAGGTTTGCAACAAGACTAGTCCCAGAGCTAAGAGGTATGTCCTACGAGGAGAGGTTAAGGGAAATCAACCTGACGACACTAAAGGACAGGAGAGAGAGAGGGGACATGATAACGACATACAAAATACTGAGAGGAATTGACAAGGTGGACAAAGACAGGATGATCCAGAGATTGGACACAGTAACAAGGGGACACAGTTGGAAGTTGAAGACACAGATGAATCACAGGGATGTTAGGAAGTATTTCTTCAGTCACAGAGTAGTCAGAAAGTGGAGTAGTTTCGAAAGCGATGTAGTGGAGGCAGAATCCATACGTAGCTTTAAGCGGAGGTATGATAAAGCTCACGGTTCAGGGAGAGTGACCTATTAGCGACCAGTGAAGAGGCGGGGCCAGGAGTTTGGACACGACCCCTGCAATCTCAACTAGGTGAGTGCAACTAGGTGAGTACAGTACACAGTGTAACACTTACAGAGATACTTAAGTTGATGTAGTGTGGAGGTGACAGTGTGGCGTAGTTGTGGCAGGAGACAACCAGCATGGTGGTCACTCACCACAGCCAGGTAGAGCTCCCTCAGGTTGTGACACTGTTGTAACAACGTGACTCCTCCACCAGTAAGACAACCAATGAACTCCTCCAGGTGACTCCTGTAACAGAATAAAACACTGATGAACACCTCACTCTTACTGACTCACCACCTACACTGTATATTACACCAAGTGGTAGTGAACAATGTTACACTGTATGTTACACCAAGTGGTAGTGAACAATGTTACACTGTATATTACACCAAGTGGTAGTGAACAATGTTACACTGTATATTACACCAAGTGGTAGTGAACAATGTTACACTGTATATTACACCAAGTGGTAGTGAACAATGTTAC
Source organism: Cherax quadricarinatus (assembly GCF_038502225.1). Classification (NCBI taxonomy): domain Eukaryota; kingdom Metazoa; phylum Arthropoda; class Malacostraca; order Decapoda; family Parastacidae; genus Cherax; species Cherax quadricarinatus. Next base: position 114,323 of record NW_027195167.1, read on the forward strand.
ACTGTATATTACACCAAGTGGTAGTGAACAATGTTACACTGTATATTACACCAAGTGGTAGTGAACAATGTTACACTGTATATTACACCAAGTGGTAGTGAACAATATTACACTGTATATTACACCAAGTGGTAGTGAACAATGTTACACTGTATATTACACCAAGTGGTAGTGAACAATGTTACACTGTATATTACACCAAGTGGTAGTAAACAATGTTACACTGTATATTACACCAAGTGGTAGTGAACAATGTTACACTGTATATTACACCAAGTGGTAGTGAACAATGTTGCACTGCATATTACACCAAGTGGTAGTGAACAATGTTACACTGTATATTACACCAAGTGGTAGTGAACAATGTTACACTGTATATTACACCAAGTGGTAGTGAACAATGTTACACTGTATATTACACCAAGTGGTAGTGAACAATGTTACACTGTATATTACTCCAAGTGGTAGTGAACAATGTTACAAGACTGTGCAACAGAAGACTGTGTAGCAGAAGACTGTGTAGCAGAAGACTGTGCAGCAGAAGACTGTGCAGCAGAAGACTGTGTAGCAGAAGACTGTGTAGCAGAAGACTGTGCAGCAGAAGACTGTGTAGCAGAAGACTGTGTAGCAGAAGACTGTGTAGCAGAAGACTGTGCAGCAGAAGACTGTGCAGCAGAAGACTGTGTAGCAGAAGACTGTGTAGCAGAAGACTGTGCAGCAGAAGACTGTGTAGCAGAAGACTGTGTAGCAGAAGACTGTGCAGCAGAAGACTGTGTAACAGAAGACTGTGTAGCAGAAGACTGTGTAGCAGAAGACTGTGCAGCAGAAGACTGTGTAGCAGAAGACTGTGTAGCAGAAGACTGTGTAGCAGAAGACTGTGCAGCAGAAGACTGTGCAGCAGAAGACTGTGTAGCAGAAGACTGTGCAGCAGAAGACTGTGTAGCAGAAGACTGTGTAGCAGAAGACTGTGCAGCAGAAGACTGTGTAGCAGAAGACTGTGTAGCAGAAGACTGTGTAGCAGAAGACTGTGCAGCAGAAGACTGTGCAGCAGAAGACTGTGCAGCACTAGGCTGTGCAGCAGAAGACTGTGCAGCAGAGGACTGTGCAGCAACAAACTGTGCAGCACAAGACTGTGCAGCAGAAGACTGAGCAGCACAAGACTGTGCAGCACAAGACTGTGTAGCACATGACTGTGCAGCACAAGACTGTGCAACACAAGACTGTACAGCACAAGACTGTGCAGCAGAAGACTGTGCAGCAGAAGACTGTGCAGCACAAGACTGTGCAGCACAAGACTGTACAGCACAAGACTGTGCAGCACAAGACAGCAGTAATGTACACTGAGAGACAACTCAATAAGTGTCAGGGGACCAAGACTGCTCAACTTCCTCCCAGAATACAAGAAAGGGATTACCCATAGACCTCTGGCTGTCTCTAACACCAACAACGATATTAACACCATCAACAATGTTAACTCCAACAACGATGTTAACACCAACAACGATATTAACACCATCAACAGTGTTAATTCCAACAACGATGTTAACACCAACAGCGATATTAACACCATCAACAGTGTTAACTCCAACAACGATGTTAACACCAACAACGATGTTACCACCATCAACAGTGTTAACTCCAACAACGATGTTAACACCGACAACGATATTAACACCATCAACAGTGTTAACACCAACAACGATGTTAACACCAACAACGATATTAACACCATCAACAGTGTTAACACCAACAACGATGTTAACACCAACAACGATATTAACTCCATCAACAATGTTAACTCCAAAAACGATGTTAACTCCAACAACGATGTTAACACCAACAACGATATTAACTCCATCAACAATGTTAACTCCAACAACGATGTTAACACCAACAACGATATTAACACCACCAACAGTGTTAACACCAACAACGATGTTAACACCAACAACGATGTTAACTCCAACAACGATGTTAACACCAACAACGATACTAACTCCATCAACAATATTAACTCCAACAACGATGTTAACTCCAACAACGATGTTAACACCAACAACGATATTAACACCATCAACAGTGTTAACTCCAACGACGATGTTAACACCAACAACGATATTAACACCATCAACAGTGTTAACACCAACAACGATGCTAACACCAACAACGATATTAACACCATCAACAGTGTTAACACCAACAACGATGCTAACATCAACAACGATATTAACACCATCAACAGTGTTAACTCCAACAACGATGTTAACACCAACAACGATATTAACACCATCAACAGTGTTAACTCCAACAACGATGTTAACACCAACAACGATATTAACTCCATCAACAATGTTAACTCCAACAACGATGTTAACTCCAACGACGATGTTAACACCAACAACGATATTAACTCCATCAACAGTGTTAACTCCAACAACGATGTTAACACCAACAACGATATTAACACCATCAACAGTGTTAACTCCAACAACGATGTTAACACCAACAACGATAATAACTCCATCAACAATGTTAACTCCAACAACGATGCTAACACCAACAACGATATTAACACCACCAACAGTGTTAACACCAACAACGATGTTAACACCAACAACGATATTAACTCCATCAACAATGTTAACTCCAACAACGATGTTAACTCCAACGACGATGTTAACACCAACAACGATATTAACTCCATCAACAATGTTAACTCCAACAACGATGTTAACTCCAACAACGATGTTAACACCAACGACGATATTAACACCATCAACAGTGTTAACTCCAACGACGATGTTAACACCAACAACGATATTAACACCATCAACAGTGTTAACACCAACAACGATGCTAACACCAACAACGATATTAACACCATCAACAGTGTTAACTCCAACAACGATGTTAACACCAACAACGATATTAACACCATCAACAGTGTTAACTCCAACAACGATGTTAACACCAACAACGATATTAACACCAACAACAGTGTTAACTCCAACAACGATGTTAACACCAACAACGATATTAACACCATCAACAGTGTTAACACCAACAACGATGTTAACACCAACAACGATATTAACACCATCACCAGTGTTAACACCAACAACGATGTTAACACCAACAACGATATTAACTCCATCAACAATGTTAACTCCAAAAACGATGTTAACTCCAACAACGATGTTAACACCAACAACGATATTAACTCCATCAACAATGTTAACTCCAACAACGATGTTAACACCAACAACGATATTAACACCACCAACAGTGTTAACACCAACAACGATGTTAACACCAACAACGATGTTAACTCCAACAACGATGTTAACACCAACAACGATACTAACTCCATCAACAATATTAACTCCAACAACGATGTTAACTCCAACAACGATGTTAACACCAACAACGATATTAACACCATCAACAGTGTTAACTCCAACGACGATGTTAACACCAACAACGATATTAACACCATCAACAGTGTTAACACCAACAACGATGCTAACACCAACAACGATATTAACACCATCAACAGTGTTAACACCAACAACGATGCTAACATGAACAACGATATTAACACCATCAACAGTGTTAACTCCAACAACGATGTTAACACCAACAACGATATTAACACCATCAACAGTGTTAACTCCAACAACGATGTTAACACCAACAACGATATTAACTCCATCAACAATGTTAACTCCAACAACGATGTTAACTCCAACGACGATGTTAACACCAACAACGATATTAACTCCATCAACAGTGTTAACTCCAACAACGATGTTAACACCAACAACGATATTAACACCATCAACAGTGTTAACTCCAACAACGATGTTAACACCAACAACGATAATAACTCCATCAACAATGTTAACTCCAACAACGATGCTAACACCAACAACGATATTAACACCACCAACAGTGTTAACACCAACAACGATGTTAACACCAACAACGATATTAACTCCATCAACAATGTTAACTCCAACAACGATGTTAACTCCAACGACGATGTTAACACCAACAACGATATTAACTCCATCAACAATGTTAACTCCAACAACGATGTTAACTCCAACAACGATGTTAACACCAACGACGATATTAACACAATCAACAGTGTTAACTCCAACGACGATGTTAACACCAACAACGATATTAACACCATCAACAGTGTTAACACCAACAACGATGCTAACACCAACAACGATATTAACACCATCAACAGTGTTAACTCCAACAACGATGTTAACACCAACAACGATATTAACACCATCAACAGTGTTAACTCCAACAACGATGTTAACACCAACAACGATATTAACACCAACAACAGTGTTAACTCCAACAACGATGTTAACACCAACAACGATATTAACACCATCAACAGTGTTAACACCAACAACGATGTTAACACCAACAACGATATTAACACCATCACCAGTGTTAACACCAACAACGATATTAACTCCATCAACAATGTTAACTCCAACAACGATGTTAACACCAACAACGATATTAACACCATCAACAGTGTTAACACCAACAACGATGTTAACTCCAACAACGATGTTAACTCCAACAACGATATTAACACCATCAACAATGTTAACACCAACAAAGATATTAACACCATTAACATTGTTAACTCCAACAACGATGTTAACACCAACAACGATATTAACACCATCAATAGTGTTAACTCCAACATCGATGTTAATACCAACAACGATATTAACACCATCAACAGTGTTAACTCCAACGACGATGTTAACACCAACAACGATATTAACACCATCAACAGTGTTAACTCCAACAACGATGTTAACACCAACAACGATATTAACACCAACAACAGTGTTAACTCCAACAACGATGTTAACACCAACAACGATATTAATACCATCAACAGTGTTAACTCCAACAACGATGTTAACACCAACAACGATATTAACACCATCAACAGTGTTAACTCCAACAACGATGTTAACACCAATAACGATGTTAACACCAACAACGATAATAACTCCATCAACAATGTTAACTCCAACAACGATGTTAACTCCAACAACGATGTTAACACCAACAACGATGTTAATTCCAACAACGATGTTAACACCAACGACGATATTAACACGATCAACAATGTTAACACCAACTACGATATTAACACCATTAACAGTGTTAACTCCAACAACGATGTTAACACCAACAACGATATTAACACCATCAACAGTGTTAACTCCAACAACGGTGTTAACACCAACAACGATATTAACACCATCAACAGTGTTAACACCAACAACGATGTTAACACCAACAACGATATTAACACCATCAACAATGTTAACACCAACAACGATGTTAACACCAACAACGATATTAACTCCATCAACAATGTTAACTCCAACAACGATGTTAACTCCAACAACGATGTTAACACCAACAATGATATTAACTCCATCAACAATGTTAACTCCAACAACGATGTTAACACCAACAACGATATTAACACCACCAACAGTGTTAACACCAACAACGATGTTAACACCAACAACGATATTAACTCCATCAACAATGTTAACTCCAACAACGATGTTGTGGCATGCAAAGAGTACGTAACCTTTATTCGGCGCATGGACACACCCTCATTTACAGGCTATCTCCCCCAACCAGCGAACCAGGTTGCTAAGAGTTGGTGATGGGGCCCCATCGTTCAACTAGTGACCAGGTTCTAGCCAATAAGAAGGTGGGATTGGCAATCGCAGAGGTTATGTGGGTACCGCTCTCCTGTCTGCCCTTGTCATTCCCATTCTAGAGCTGGTTGAGCACGGTCTGCTATCTTGTGGCTTCTATTTCTGCCTTGCTTACCGTGACGTGCACTATACTTATTACTGTACATAGTGTACATATTGCTGTTCTAAATTGGTGAAGGATAATATAAGTCTAAACTTTTTCTGCTGTATTTCTTTTGCTCCCATTACACCTGGGATAACAGGCCTTTGAAATCCTAGGTTGTAATATGGGTAGCCTGTCCGAGAGCTGGAGCTGGACTTAGAGAAACGGTTGAGCTTAGGGTGAAGCTTGTAGCAGGAACATTGTGTAGCTTGCTGTCTCGCTTCGCTTTACAAATTTTGCGTGTCAGTTGCTTATGATCAGCCTTGCTATTGTGTGATCGTTCAACAGCTCGCTACTAGCTTGTTCAGTGTGCTCGCTTCGCTACGGTCAATCTTGTGTGCAGTCGGCTTTGCTTGTATGCGTATTCTGGAATCGTACTGTGCATAGCTAAGCGTGTTCTGCAAATTAACGTGTTACGTTGGGGTATTCGTACTGTGCATAGCGAATAACTTATGCCACCTAGACGAGTCAGACGCCTGGTGTCGGCATATACTTTGCATAACCTACCTAAATTGTCCCTACAGCGTTGTTGGCAAATTGCTCGTTCCATTGGCATTCCCTATAAACGCACTCTTACAGCTGCGCAACTGCGTTCACTTATTGCTGACAAACTTATTGAAGAAGAGATGGCACATCAAACTCCTCCCTCTACGGGAGCTAAGGAAAAAACTCCTATGTTCTCGCATGAGGAAGATGATACACTTACGGAGCAAGATGGTCAGTATAGTGCAGCTGGGTTGTCTCGAGGTGAATCAGCGTCCTTGGCACTTGAGCTGGCAAAAATCACGCTGGAGCAAACTAGGGAACAGAGAGCATTCGCAAGGGAAGAATTTGATAGGGAAAGAGAAAGGAGGCAGTTTTCGCATTCTGTAAACGATTTCAGTTTACAAAAAGCAGTACAGCTTGTTCCCCGCTTCAATGAGGCCGAACCAGAGCAATTTTTCGAAAGCTTCGAAAATCAGGCTCGAGCCTTGAGGTGGCCGGAACAGCACTGGGCAGCGTTGGTTCATACAGCATTATTGGGTAAGGCACAGGAATTTACGTCGGTATTAACTGACGCTGAATTCTCTGATTATCAAATAGTGAAGACCACAGTGTTGGGAGCATATACATGTATCCCAGCTAAATATCGTAAGACCTTCAAATTGAACAGGCGGCAGCTTGGTCAATCCCTGGTGGACTTTGTGAGACAGCAAACCAAAGCTTTTACCAGCTGGTATAAAGCGAGTGGTGTCTCTAACTTTGAGGAGCTGGTGCAGCTTATTCTGATTGATAACCTGCTGGAGTCTGTAGGACCCGAGGTTCGTGTCTTTCTGCAGGATCGTGACTTAACCACTGCATTGGAGGCAGCCAGGTGGGCTGATACCTTCGAAACGAACCGCTCCTTGTCCGAGCGGTCCCGTCTCTCTTTTCAACAGTCTGGCGTGAGCAGAGATCGACAACATTGGAGAATGAAGTGCCAGCCGGAGGGAGAGCGTCTACGTCATCCAACTAAGTCACCTGGTGAGCCACGCTTCTCAACATATGGTCCCCCTGCGGAGAGGCAAACTACTTATGGAGCATCTCGACAACAATATCCAGAGAGGCACCAGCCAGAACGACACCACTTGCAACGTCATCAGGGAGTAAAGGGCAAGCCTGTCGTCTGCTTCAGGTGTAATAAAGTAGGTCACATCAGTTCCAACTGCCCCCAAAAACCTCAACCCATCGGGAAAATCTCTAATATCCCTAGTAACATGTCCCCTAGAGAAGTAGAAAAAGGTATGGCCCCTTATTATTGCGAAAGTCTTATTTCCCTTCAGGAAAACTCAAAACCAACTAAAGTAAATACCTTTAGAGATACTGGAGCATATTGCTCACTTGTCAGAGAAGGAATATTACCCCTTTCAGAGAATACTTCTTTGAATTCCTCAGTTTTATTGGAAGCATTTGGAGGAGCTATATTTTCTGTTCCTTTGCATAAAATTTATGTACAGTGCAAATATTACACTGGGTACTTGACTGTAGGTGTCTCAAAAGGATTTCCCATGAAAAATGCCATGTTATTACTGGGTAATAACATTACTACTGTTAATTCGTGTCCTGAACCTATAATGATTAATGCTTCTCCAGTGTTGGCCATAACTCGGGCAACATCCCAAGGGTTGTCTGGAGAGAATGTTGACCTATCCTTGGACGACTCCGATCTCGGAATAGCCACGTTGTTTTATGAGACACACCGGCCGGAGTCTCGTAAATCAAGTGAACAGACCCCGATCAAGCCTTCCTATTCCCAGGTTGCAGGATTGCCAGATGTCTCTGTTTCCATGCCCGAGGGACTGTCCTTCCGGGAGGAACAACGAAAGGACCCTTCTTTAAAATTCGCTTTTCAGGCAGCCAGGTGTAAATCCTCTTTGGGTCATCCAGTCAAGTATGAAGTTAAAAATGATTATTTGGTCTGCACTGAGACTGGTAAGGAGATAGAGGGCCGGCAATTATACGACAGGTTAGTGGTTCCAACCAAGTATAGACCTCAGATATTAAATATAGCTCATAATACGTCATTAGGAGGTCACTTGGGAATTACAAAAACCTTTTATAGAATCACAAAAGAATTTTATTGGCCAAAATTAAAGAAAGATGTGAAGAATCATATTAGGTGTTGCCGAGAATGTCAGCAAGTTGGAAAACCTGGACATTCCATTAAACCTGCACCTCTCCAACCCATACCTGCTGATGGAGAACCTTTTGCAGATTTAATTATAGATTGTGTAGGTCCACTACCTAAGTCAAAGTCTGGAAACCAGTATTTATTTACAATTATGGATAAAGTAACCAGATATCCTGAAGCAATCCCTATGCGTAGTATCAATACTAAAGCTATTCTCAAAGCTTTAACAAAATTCATTTCTTGTTTTGGCATTCCTAAAACTATACAAAGTGATCAAGGTACTAACTTCACTGCCAAAGCATTTAGGGAAGTATTAACTAGGTTAGGGATAATTCACAACTTATCCACTGCCTATCACCCTCAGTCCCAAGGCGCCTTGGAAAGATTCCACCAAACATTAAAAACAATGAGAAGTTTTTGCATGCACTTTCCGACAGACTGGGATGAATCTCTACCGTTGTTGCTGTTCTCAGTACGAGAGACGGTGCAAGAGTCTACAGGGTATAGTCCGTTTGAGCTGATCTTTGGGCACAATGTACGAGGTCCTCTTCGGGTGCTCAAAGAAGGATGGATGGGAGAAGACGTAAGCTCAGCACTCTACAACCCGTCTTCAAGGTTGCAGGTGGCACGTGAGTTAGCCACGGCTAACCTAAAGACAGCTCAAAGTAAGATGAAACAGAGGTATGACAGAAGTGCACAATTCCGCTCCTTCCATCCAGGAGACAAGGTGTTGGTGCAGGAACCTATACCTGGCCACACCTTGAAAGCTAGATTTACGGGACCTATGCAGATTTAAATTATGTGGTAGCTCCCATTGATAAGACCTCAAAAACAAAAACTTACCACATTAATCAAATCAAGGCCTTTCATACACCAGATAAAGTCCCAGTAATGACTGTCCTCTACCTCTGAGGACGACTCTGACTCTTTGCACTCTGAAATTAATACTAAACTTTCAAATTCTGTCCTCCTCAAGGATCCTAGCCCGTTAATGGATGGATTATCTGAAATACAAGCAACCAATTTAACTGAGCTTCTACAGTCATATCCTAATATTTTTTCGGATGTGCCGAAAAAATGTACGTTAGGTTACCATGATGTAGATGTGGGAAAATCTAAACCAATTAAACTCCCCCTACAGAGCTAATCCTGAAAAGCAAAGGCTACTTCAGCAGGAAGTAGACTTCTTGTTAGAACATGGTTTAGTGGAGGAGTCATCACGGCTTCACCGTGCATCCTAGTAAAAAAGGCTGATGGAGGGTTTCGTATGTGCACAGACTACCGTAAAGTGAACGAGGTCACAATTACAGATGCTTACCCTCTTCCTCGTCTGGATGACGTAATTGACTTTGTGGGTAAGGCTACTTTTGTGTCCAAATTAGATCTCCTTAAAGGTTACTATCAGGTACCTTTGACAGATAAGGCGAAGGAAATCTCTGCCTTCGTAATTCCAGGAGGTCATTATCAGTATACAGTTACCCCCTTCGGAATGAAAAATTCCCCCTCTTCATTCCAGAAACTCATCCATCAGGCTATTAAAGGACTTGAAGGCACGGCAGCATACCTAGATGATATTGTTGTGGTGTCTGATACTTGGGATCAACACCTACTTAGACTTAAAGCTCTGTTTGAGACCTTTAAGAATTCCCAATTAACAGTTAATTTATCTAAATCTTCCTTTGGCCAGGCCACCTAAACTTGCTAAAGTTCTTTCGATTAAAGAATATCCAGTTCCTCATGATAGGAAATCTCTTCAACGTTTCCTAGGCATGATCGGATTTTACAGAAGATTCTGTAAGAATTTCTCGGATATTGTAGCCCCTCTTACCTCTCTTACCAGTCATAAAGTTCCCTTTATTTGGACTTCAGATTGTAACACTGCTTTTAATAAAGCAAAAAGATTATTGTGCTCTGCACCCATTCTCCTGTCTCCAGACTTCTCCAAACCTTTTTCATTACAGGTTGATGCTTGTGAGTCTGGGGTTGGGGCGGTACTATTACAAATCGGGAACAAGGAGCTGCAGCCAATCGCATACTTTTCAGCCAAGTTCCAGCCACATCAGAGAGCTTACTCTACCATTGAAAAAGAAGCCCTCGCGCTGGTACTGGCTTTGGAGCATTTCGATGTTTATGTGGGCCAGACATCGCAGGTGGTCACAGTCTACAGTGATCACAACCCGTTAGTCTATCTCCAAGCCATGAAGAATCACAACACAAGGCTTATGCGTTGGACGCTCAGGCTGCAGCCCTACAACATAAAAATTAAATATATTGCCGGCAAAGAAAATGTGTTGGCAGACTCTTTGTCAAGAGTCTAGTTTAATATTTTATTTAGGTTAGGATGTATTTGTGGTAACCCCCTTTCAAGCTCTTTTTTTTTATCCCCTGATGTGGGGTTTTTTTTTTTAGTGAGGGGATACGGGTTACCGTCCGCTTGTATCTTGGACCTATGTTGGCCTATCTGACTGCTGTCTCGCTCTGAGTTTAGGGTTTGGCTTTTGGTCACTAGGAAAGCTGAGCTCTATCTAAGAGTTGGATGGTGGAGAGGATAGGCGGTCCCATTATTTTGTGCCATGGCGGCACGGTTACCACTGGGAGGTGGCAGCCTAATCCTGAGCCTTCTCGGGGGTGGGGGTGTGGCATGCAAAGAGTACGTAACCTTTATTCGGCGCATGGACACACCCTCATTTACAGGCTATCTCCCCCAACCAGCGAACCAGGTTGCTAAGAGTTGGTGATGGGGCCCCATCGTTCAACTAGTGACCAGGTTCTAGCCAATAAGAAGGTGGGATTGGCAATCGCAGAGGTTATGTGGGTACCGCTCTCCTGTCTGCCCTTGTCATTCCCATTCTAGAGCTGGTTGAGCACGGTCTGCTATCTTGTGGCTTCTATTTCTGCCTTGCTTACCGTGACGTGCACTATACTTATTACTGTACATAGTGTACATATTGCTGTTCTAAATTGGTGAAGGATAATATAAGTCTAAACTTTTTCTGCTGTATTTCTTTTGCTCCCATTACACCTGGGATAACAGGCCTTTGAAATCCTAGGTTGTAATAGATGTTAACTCCAACAACGATATTAACTCCAACAACGATGTTAACACCAACAACGATATTAACACCATCAACAGTGTTAACTCCAACGACGATGTTAACACCAACAACGATATTAACACCATCAACAGTGTTAACACCAACAACGATGCTAACACCAACAACGATATTAACACCATCAACAGTGTTAACTCCAACAACGATGTTAACACCAACAACGATATTAACACCATCAACAGTGTTAACTCCAACAACGATGTTAACACCAACAACGATATTAACACCATCAACAGTGTTAACTCCAACAACGATGTTAACACCAACAACGATATTAACTCCATCAACAATGTTAACTCCAACAACGATGTTAACACCAACAACGATATTAACACCACCAACAGTGTTAACACCAACAACGATGTTAACACCAACAACGATATTAACTCCATCAACAATGTTAACTCCAACAACGATGTTAACTCCAACAACGATGTTAACACCAACAACGATATTAACTCCATCAACAATGTTAACTCCAACAACGATGTTAACTCCAACAACGATGTTAACACCAACAACGATATTAACACCATCAACAGTGTTAACTCCAACGACGATGTTAACACCAACAACGATATTAACACCATCAACAGTGTTAACACCAACAACGATGCTAACACCAACAACGATATTAACACCATCAACAGTGTTAACTCCAACAACGATGTTAACACCAACAACGATATTAACACCATCAACAGTGTTAACTCCAACAACGATGTTAACACCAACAACGATATTAACACCAACAACAGTGTTAACTCCAACAACGATGTTAACACCAACAACGATATTAACACCATCAACAGTGTTAACACCAACAACGATGTTAACACCAACAACGATATTAACTCCATCACCAGTGTTAACACCAACAACGATATTAACTCCATCAACAATGTTAACTCCAACAACGATGTTAACACCAACAACGATATTAACACCATCAACAGTGTTAACACCAACAACGATGTTAACTCCAACAACGATGTTAACTCCAACAACGATATTAACACCATCAACAACGTTAACACCAACAAAGATATTAACACCATTAACATTGTTAACTCCAACAACGATGTTAACACCAACAACGATATTAATACCATCAATAGTGTTAACTCCAACATCGATGTTAATACCAACAACGATATTAACACTATCAACAGTGTTAACTGCAACGACGATGTTAACACCAACAACGATATTAACACCAACAACAGTGTTAACTCCAACAACGATGTTAACACCAACAACGATATTAATACCACCAACAGTGTTAACTCCAACAACGATGTTAACACCAACAACGATATTAACACCATCAACAGTGTTAACTCCAACAACGATGTTAACACCAATAACGATGTTAACACCAACAACGATATTAACTCCATCAACAATGTTAACTCCAACAACGATGTTAACTCCAATAACGATGTTAACACCAACAACGATGTTAACTCCAACAACGATGTTAACACCAACGACGATATTAACACGATCAACAATGTTAACACCAACTACGATATTAACACCATTAACAGTGTTAACTCTAACAACGATTTTAACACCAACAACGATATTAACACCATCAATATTGTTAACTCCAACGACGATGTTAACACCAACAACGATATTAACACCATCAACAGTGTTAACTCCAACAACGATGTTAACACCAACAACGATATTAACACCATCAACAGTGTTATCTCCAACAACGATGTTAACACCAACAACGATATTAACACCATCAACAGTGTTAACTCCAACAACGATGTTAACACCAACAACGATATTAACACCATCAACAGTGTTAACTCCAACAACGATGTTAACACCAACAACGATATTAACACCATCAACAGTGTTAACTCCAACAACGATGTTAACACCAACAACGATATTAACACCATCAACAGTGTTAACTCCAACAATGATGTTAACACCAATAACGATGTTAACACCAACAACGATATTAACTCCATCAACAATGTTAACTCCAACAACATTGTTAACTCCAACAACGATGTTAACACCAACAACGATGTTAACTCCAACAACGATGTTAACACCAACGACGATATTAACACGATCAACAATGTTAACACCAACTACGATATTAACACCATTAACAGTGTTAACTCTAAACGATTTTAACACCAACAACGATATTAACACCATCAATAGTGTTAACTCCAACAACGATGTTAACACCAACAACGATATTAACACCATCAACAGTGTTAACTCCAACGACGATGTTAACACCAACAACGATATTAACACCATCAACAGTGTTAACTCCAACAACGATGTTAACACCAACAACGATATTAACACCATCAACAGTGTTAACTCCAACAACGATGTTAACACCAACAACGATATTAACACCATCAACAGTGTTAACTCCAACAACGATGTTAACACCAACAACGATATTAACACCATCAACAGTGGTAACTCCAACAACGATGTTAACACCAACAACGACATTAACACCATCAACAGTGTTAACACCAACAACGATGTTAACACCAGCAACGATATTAACTCCATCAACAATGTTAACTCCAACAACGATGTTAACTCCAACAACGATGTTAACACCAACAACGATATTAACACCATCAACAATGTTAACACCAACAACGATATTAACACCATTAACAGTGTTAACTCCAACAACGATGTTAACACCAACAACGATATTAACACCATTAATAGTGTTAACTCCAACAACGATGTTAACACCAACAACGATATTAACACCATCATCAGTGTTAACTCCAACATCGATGTTAACACCAACAACGATATTAACACCAACGACGATATTAACACGATCAACAATGTTAACACCAACTACGATATTAACACCATTAACAGTGTTAACTCTAAACGATTTTAACACCAACAACGATATTAACACCATCAATAGTGTTAACTCCAACAACGATGTTAACACCAACAACGATATTAACACCATCAACAGTGTTAACTCCAACGACGATGTTAACACCAACAACGATATTAACACCATCAACAGTGTTAACTCCAACAACGATGTTAACACCAACAACGATATTAACACCATCAACAGTGTTAACTCCAACAACGATGTTAACACCAACAACGATATTAACACCATCAACAGTGTTAACTCCAACAACGATGTTAACACCAACAACGATATTAACACCATCAACAGTGGTAACTCCAACAACGATGTTAACACCAACAACGATATTAACACCATCAACAGTGTTAACACCAACAACGATGTTAACACCAGCAACGATATTAACTCCATCAACAATGTTAACTCCAACAACGATGTTAACTCCAACAACGATGTTAACACCAACAACGATGTTAACTCCAACAACGATGTTAACACCAACAACGATATTAACACCATCAACAATGTTAACACCAACAACGATATTAACACCATTAACAGTGTTAACTCCAACAACGATGTTAACACCAACAACGATATTAACACCATTAATAGTGTTAACTCCAACAACGATGTTAACACCAACAACGATATTAACACCATCATCAGTGTTAACTCCAACATCGATGTTAACACCAACAACGATATTAACACCAACGACGATATTAACACGATCAACAATGTTAACACCAACTACGATATTAACACCATTAACAGTGTTAACTCTAAACGATTTTAACACCAACAACGATATTAACACCATCAATAGTGTTAACTCCAACAACGATGTTAACACCAACAACGATATTAACACCATCAACAGTGTTAACTCCAACGACGATGTTAACACCAACAACGATATTAACACCATCAACAGTGTTAACTCCAACAACGATGTTAACACCAACAACGATATTAACACCATCAACAGTGTTAACTCCAACAACGATGTTAACACCAACAACGATATTAACACCATCAACAGTGTTAACTCCAACAACGATGTTAACACCAACAA
The DNA here is from genome assembly GCF_038502225.1 of Cherax quadricarinatus. Lineage (NCBI taxonomy): Eukaryota > Metazoa > Arthropoda > Malacostraca > Decapoda > Parastacidae > Cherax > Cherax quadricarinatus. Next base: position 130,003 of record NW_027195167.1, read on the forward strand.
CGATATTAACACCATCAACAGTGGTAACTCCAACAACGATGTTAACACCAACAACGATATTAACACCATCAACAGTGTTAACACCAACAACGATGTTAACACCAGCAACGATATTAACTCCATCAACAATGTTAACTCCAACAACGATGTTAACTCCAACAACGATGTTAACACCAACAACGATGTTAACTCCAACAACGATGTTAACACCAACAACGATATTAACACCATCAACAATGTTAACACCAACAACGATATTAACACCATTAACAGTGTTAACTCCAACAACGATGTTAACACCAACAACGATATTAACACCATTAATAGTGTTAACTCCAACAACGATGTTAACACCAACAACGATATTAACACCATCATCAGTGTTAACTCCAACATCGATGTTAACACCAACAACGATATTAACACCATCAATAGTGTTAACTCCAACAACGATGTTAACACCAACAACGATATTAACACTATGAACAATGTTAACTCCAACAACGATGTTAACACCATCAATGTTAACTCCAACAACGATATTAACACCATCAACAATGTTAACTCCAACAACGATGTTAACACCATCAATGTTAACTCCAGCAACGATATTAGCACCAACAACAATGTTAACAACAAGATCAATGTTAACACCAACAACAATGTTAACACTAACAATATTAATACAAACAACATTTTTAACGCCAACAACGACGTTAACAACAAGAAAAATCTTAACACCAAGAACAATATTAACATAAACAATATTAACACCAACAACATTATAAGCACAATGTTAGCACGAACAACAATGTTAACACCAACAACAATGTCAGCACCAACAGCAATGTTAACACCAACAATCTTTACAACATCATCAATTTTAACACCAACAAAAATGTTAACACTAACAACAGTGTTAACACCAACAACAATGTTAACATGAGCAACAATGTTAACACCAACAACAATGTTAACACAAACGACAATGTTAACACGAACAAAAATGTTTACCACCAACAACAATGTTAACACTAACAACAATGTCAGCACCAAGAGGCTCTGGTGGCCTGGTGGTTAACGCTCTCGCTTCACACGGTGAGGGCCTGGGTTCGATTCCCAGCCAGAGTAGAAACATTGGACGTGTTTCTTTCCACCTGTTGTCTATGTTCCCCATCAGTAAAATGGGTACCTGGGTGTTAGTCGACTGGTGTGGGTCGCATCCTGGGACACTGACCTAAGGAGGCCTGGTCACAGACCGGGCCGCGGGGGCGTTGACCCCCGGAACTCTCTCCAGATAAACTCTCCAGATAAACCAACAACAATGTTAACACTAACAACAACGTTAATGCTAACAATAATGTTAACACCAACTACAATGTTAACAACAACAACAATGATAACACCAACAATAATGTTAACACTAACAGCAATGTTAACATCAACAAAAATTTTAACACTGACAGCAATGTTAACACCAACAACGATGTTAACACCAACAACAATGTTAACACCAACAATAACGTTAACACCAACAATAACATTAACACCAACAATGTTAAGACGAACAACAATGGTAACACCAACAACAATGTTAACACCAGCAACAATGTTAACACCAACAACAATGTTAACACCAACAACAATGTTAACACCAACAACAATGTTAACACCAACAACAATGTTACCACCAACTACAATGTTAACACCAGCAACAATGTTAACATTAACAACAACGTTAACACCAACAATGGTAACACCAACAACAATGTTAACACCAACAACAATGTTAACACCAACAACGATGTTAACAACAGCAACAATGTTAACACCAACAACAATGTTAACACAAACAACGATGTTAACAACAGCAACAATGCTAACACCAACAACTTTGTTACACCAACAACAATTTTAAAACCAACAATGTTAACATTTGAACAATATTAACATTCGCAACAACATTAACATCCGCAAAAATGTTAACACCAACAATGTGTTAATACCATCAACACTGTTAACACCAGAAACAACAATGTTAACACCCATAATGTTAAAACAACGTTAATGTTATAATATACAGTAGCGTTTTTAACATTTAGAATAATGTTAGGATAAAGATCATTTTATCATATATGTATGGTAACGTTATTAACATTAACAATAATGTTAAGATAATGTTATCATGAACATTAACGTTATTAACAAAAATAACAACTTACCGATATTGTAGAAGTTGTAGAATGTTGTCGGAAGTGTTGTTAGTGTCAGCATGATCGTAGTGGTGCCTCAGTTCCAGGTGTGTACAGTGGTGGTGGGTGAGGGCAGCCAGCAGGTGAGGCAGGTGAGACAGGTGAGGCAGGTGAGGCAGGTGAGGCAGGTGAGGCAGGTGAGGCAGGTGAGGCAGGTGAGACAGGTCACCTGGGTCACCACGGATATCAATCTCCACCTTGCAGGAGCTGAGGTGTGGCAGGAGAGCAGCGCAGCTTCTCACAAGTTCATCACGTACGTAAATTGTTTCTCCAGTGTTAAACACGCCAGATATTTTTTTGACAATTACTGGAGACATGTTAGTGTTGTCAAGGAGGTCGAGCCACTGGATGCTGTCTCTCATACCAGACTCTTGTAGGAGATGAACCACTTCCTGTGCAGCTGTCTCAGGTACCTGATCCAGTACCAGGTGCAACAGCCCAGCCACATGTATCACAACATTCTGGTACTTGTTCATGTCTACCACACCTGACCTGGTGCTGTCTTCTAACACTCCCCTGATACTGACAGGTGTGGCAGGTGTAGCTGAGGCAGGTGTAGGTGTAGAATACTGTGGGTTGTTAAGCATGTTGACAATATAGAGAGCAGCGAAGTAGTCTTGTATACCCTTGTGAGGAGCTGAGTACTGCTCCTTGATGCCCAGCATCGTCCATGTTGGTCTTAAACAAAGGAACGCTGACAACACTTCTTTATAAGGTAAACACAGTTTATCACAGGTAGATATCAGTTTATCTACAGTTTCTTCCTCAAGGTTTATCTGATCACGTGAAAGACTTTCAAGCGCTGTCTTGTATATTGTTATCAAAACATTGTTAATGTTAACCTTTAGTTTCCTGTTATCCATATTCTTTGTATCTTGATGGTTGGTCAGTCTGTGTATTAACTTGTGTTTACACAGTTGATGAATATTATAATATAGCTCCGTGTGAGTGACAGATGTTAAGTTTAGCTGGTCAGGGTCTTGGTCCCAGATGTATATCACAAGAATCAAGTTCATTGGTAGTCTTAAGTGTTCTTGAAGTTCTTCTAACTTTGTCACCCTTGTTACCAGTTCTTCAGTATTTCTGTTCTTCCCTGTTTGTTTGGTTATTTCCTGGTGGTTCAGACGCACAAATTGTTCCACATTTGTCCTAGATATACCATGTAGTGTTGCATGTTGCACAGTATACTCTGCAGGGATTGTTCTCCTAAAGTTCTCAACTTTTTCTGGTCGTGAAGTGCACAGAAAAGAAATATTAGAACAGTACTTAAATTCTTGCAATAGACTCTGGACAAGACTTCTAGAACTTTCATTGTCTTCATCAAGGCCGTCAATTATAATTAAGATCTTGCAAAGCTTCATCAGTTTCGGAAGAATATCCTTGAATTTTATAGCAACTTCTGGCATCAGTCTGTCCAGGAGTTGCTGGTAGCAGGTCATTGTTGGGTCCCGGCACTGTACCCACAGTAGAAGCTCGTAATTATCTAAGTCACTAATATTACCTTGACCTCCCTGAGTCCATTCATCTATTACTAACGTCACTAGAGTAGTCTTGCCACTGCCAGCCACACCTTCAACCAGTATTATATGTGGGGGAGTAGATGTACCTTGTTGTTGTGAAGCACTTCTTGTAGAAGTTGGTACTTGTGTAGTCTGGTACTGTTGTTGTGAAGCAATTCTTGTAGAAGTTGGTACTTGTGTAGTCTGGTACTGTTGTTGTGAAGCAATTCTTGTAGAAGTTGGTACTTGTGTAGTCTGGTACTGTTGTTGTGAAGCAGTGCTTGAAGATGTTGGTACTTGTGTAGTCTGGTACTGTTGTTGTGAAGCAGTGCTTGAAGATGTTGGTACTTGTGTAGTCTGGTACTGTTGTTGTGAAGCAATTCTTGTAGAAGTTGGTACTTGTGTAGTCTGGTACTGTTGTTGTGAAGCAATTCTTGTAGAAGTTGGTACTTGTGTAGTCTGGTACTGTTGTTGTGAAGCAGTGCTTGAAGATGTTGGTACTTGTGTAGTCTGGTACTGTTGTTGTGAAGCAATTCTTGTAGAAGTTGGTACTTGTGTAGTCTGGTACTGTTGTTGTGAAGCAGTGCTTGAAGATGTTGGTACTTGTGTAGTCTGGTACTGTTGTTGTGAAGCAATTCTTGTAGAAGTTGGTACTTGTGTAGTCTGGTACTGTTGTTGTGAAGCAGTGCTTGAAGATGTTGGTACTTGTGTAGTCTGGTACTGTTGTTGTGAAGCAGTGCTTGAAGATGTTGGTACTTGTGTAGTCTGGTACTGTTGTTGTGAAGCAATTCTTGTAGAAGTTGGTACTTGTGTAGTCTGGTACTGTTGTTGTGAAGCAGTGCTTGAAGATGTTGGTACTTGTGTAGTCTGGTACTGTTGTTGTGAAGCAATTCTTGTAGAAGTTGGTACTTGTGTAGTCTGGTACTGTTGTTGTGAAGCAATTCTTGTAGAAGTTGGTACTTGTGTAGTCTGGTACTGTTGTTGTGAAGCAGTGCTTGAAGATGTTGGTACTTGTGTAGTCTGGTACTGTTGTTGTGAAGCAGTGCTTGAAGATGTTGGTACTTGTGTAGTCTGAACAAGTTTAAGAAGGTGTTGATAACTTATATGTTGACCTTGACCTCCACGTTGTCCATGTTTGACCTCAATATCTACAAAGATTTTGTCAACTTTAAGTTTGAAGTCACTAGTGATAAAAGACACCGGGTTGACGTAGCTGATACTCTGGAAGATCTTCTTAAGTTTGACACGACTCTCATTAATCATATGACGCTTCACAGCATCACTACAATACATCAGTATGTCATCCGCTACGAGAATCTCAGTCGTGATTTTATGCAGGTCATCATTCATGTGTTTGACCTCCTGGTTGACTTCATCCTGGTCTCTCCCATACTTCTCTCCTGATGTCTTAAGACAACCAGTTAACAACTCACGAAGATTATTTAAGGTTTCTTTATATTGTTCATCAGTAACTGCAAGTGGACCATGAAGAACATTGTTCCTCATGTTCTTTATTGCAGTAATGTAATACTCCATTATGTTACTTTCAGTGGTCCATTTTTGATCACTGAATGGAGCTACATCCTTACAGGAGAGTTTGATGCTGAGATACAACAGTGATACATCAAACTCTGATCCATCTGGACTCTTCTTAATCATCTCTTTTTGTGTTTTATCAAAGGTTTTTGATGTTACTGGAACATTTATTTGTTTTAAGTAATGATCCAGCGTCATACTGGCAGGTTTGTCTGGGGTTCCCCAGACAAATGTCTTATACAAGACATTACAAGTGTCAGACTGTAACATGTATAATATTACAAGTGTCAGACTGTAACATGTATAATATTACAAGTGTCAGACTGTAACATGTATAATATTACAAGTGTCAGACTGTAACATGTATAATATTACAAGTGTCAGACTGTAACATGTATAATATTACAAGTGTCAGACTGTAACATGTATAATATTACAAGTGTCAGACTGTAACATGTATAATATTACAAGTGTCAGACTGTAACATGTATAATATTACAAGTGTCAGACTGTAACATGTATAATATTACAAGTGTCAGACTGTAACATGTATAATATTACAAGTGTCAGACTGTAACATGTATAATATTACAAGTGTCAGACTGTAACATGTATAATATTACAAGTGTCAGACTGTAACATGTATAATATTACAAGTGTCAGACAGTAACATGTATAATATTACAAGTGTCAGACTGTAACATGTATAATATTACAAGTGTCAGACTGTAACATGTATAATATTACAAGTGTCAGACTGTAACATGTATAATATTACAAGTGTCAGACTGTAACATGTATAATATTACAAGTGTCAGACTGTAACATGTATAATATTACAAGTGTCAGACTGTAACATGTATAATATTACAAGTGTCAGACTGTAACATGTATAATATTACAAGTGTCAGACTGTAACATGTATAATATTACAAGTGTCAGACTGTAACATGTATAATATTACAAGTGTCAGACTGTAACATGTATAATATTACAAGTGTCAGACTGTAACATGTATAATATTACAAGTGTCAGACTGTAACATGTATAATATTACAAGTGTCAGACTGTAACATGTATAATATTACAAGTGTCAGACTGTAACATGTATAATATTACAAGTGTCAGACTGTAACATGTATAATATTACAAGTGTCAGACTGTAACATGTATAATATTACAAGTGTCAGACTGTAACATGTATAATATTACAAGTGTCAGACTGTAACATGTATAATATTACAAGTGTCAGACTGTAACATGTATAATATTACAAGTGTCAGACTGTAACATGTATAATATTACAAGTGTCAGACTGTAACATGTATAATATTACAAGTGTCAGACTGTAACATGTATAATATTACAAGTGTCAGACTGTAACATGTATAATATTACAAGTGTCAGACTGTAACATGTATAATATTACAAGTGTCAGACTGTAACATGTATAATATTACAAGTGTCAGACTGTAACATGTATAATATTACAAGTGTCAGACTGTAACATGTATAATATTACAAGTGTCAGACTGTAACATGTATAATATTACAAGTGTCAGACTGTAACATGTATAATATTACAAGTGTCAGACTGTAACATGTATAATATTACAAGTGTCAGACTGTAACATGTATAATATTACAAGTGTCAGACTGTAACATGTATAATATTACAAGTGTCAGACTGTAACATGTATAATATTACAAGTGTCAGACTGTAACATGTATAATATTACAAGTGTCAGACTGTAACATGTATAATATTACAAGTGTCAGACTGTAACATGTATAATATTACAAGTGTCAGACTGTAACATGTATAATATTACAAGTGTCAGACTGTAACATGTATAATATTACAAGTGTCAGACTGTAACATGTATAATATTACAAGTGTCAGACTGTAACATGTATAATATTACAAGTGTCAGACTGTATAATATTACAACATGTATAATATTACAAGTGTCAGTAACATGTATAATATTACAACTGTAACATGACTGTAACATATAATATTACAAGTGTCAGACTGTAACATGTATAATATTACAAGTGTCAGACTGTAACATGTATAATATTACAAGTGTCAGACTGTAACATGTATAATATTACAAGTGTCAGACTGTAACATGTATAATATTACAAGTGTCAAGTGTCAGTCAGACTGTAACATGTATAATATTACAAGTGTCAGACTGTAACATGTATAATATTACAGACTGTAACATGTATAATATTACAAGTGTCAGACTGTAACATGTATAATATTACAAGTGTCAGACTGTAACATGTATAATATTACAAGTGTCAGACTGTAACATGTATAATATTACAAGTGTCAGACTGTAACATGTATAATATTACAAGTGTCAGACTGTAACATGTATAATATTACAAGTGTCAGACTGTAACATGTATAATATTACAAGTGTCAGACTGTAACATGTATAATATTACAAGTGTCAGACTGTAACATGTATAATATTACAAGTGTCAGACTGTAACATGTATAATATTACAAGTGTCAGACTGTAACATGTATAATATTACAAGTGTCAGACTGTAACATGTATAATATTACAAGTGTCAGACTGTAACATGTATAATATTACAAGTGTCAGACTGTAACATGTATAATATTACAAGTGTCAGACTGTAACATGTATAATATTACAAGTGTCAGACTGTAACATGTATAATATTACAAGTGTCAGACTGTAACATGTATAATATTACAAGTGTCAGACTGTAACATGTATAATATTACAAGTGTCAGACTGTAACATGTATAATATTACAAGTGTCAGACTGTAACATGTATAATATTACAAGTGTCAGACTGTAACATGTATAATATTACAAGTGTCAGACTGTAACATGTATAATATTACAAGTGTCAGACTGTAACATGTATAATATTACAAGTGTCAGACTGTAACATGTATAATATTACAAGTGTCAGACTGTAACATGTATAATATTACAAGTGTCAGACTGTAACATGTATAATATTACAAGTGTCAGACTGTAACATGTATAATATTACAAGTGTCAGACTGTAACATGTATAATATTACAAGTGTCAGACTGTAACATGTATAATATTACAAGTGTCAGACTGTAACATGTATAATATTACAAGTGTCAGACTGTAACATGTATAATATTACAAGTGTCAGACTGTAACATGTATAATATTACAAGTGTCAGACTGTAACATGTATAATATTACAAGTGTCAGACTGTAACATGTATAATATTACAAGTGTCAGACTGTAACATGTATAATATTACAAGTGTCAGACTGTAACATGTATAATATTACAAGTGTAAAATATTACAAGTGTCAGACTGTAACATGTATAATATTACAAGTGTCAGACTGTAACATGTATAATATTACAAGTGTCAGACTGTAACATGTATAATATTACAAGTGTCAGACTGTAACATGTATAATATTACAAGTGTCAGACTGTAACATGTATAATATTACAAGTGTCAGACTGTAACATGTATAATATTACAAGTGTCAGACTGTAACATGTATAATATTACAAGTGTCAGACTGTAACATGTATAATATTACAAGTGTCATGCTGTAACATGTATATTATTACAAGTGTCAGACTGTAACATGTATAATATTACAAGTGTTAGACTGTAACATGTATAATATTACAAGTGTCAGACTGTAACATGTATAATATTACAAGTGTCAGACTGTAACATGTATAATATTACAAGTGTCAGACTGTAACATGTATAATATTACAAGTGTCAGACTGTAACATGTATAATATTACAAGTGTCAGACTGTAACATGTATAATATTACAAGTGTCAGACTGTAACATGTATAATATTACAAGTGTCAGACTGTAACATGTATAATATTACAAGTGTCAGACTGTAACATGTATAATATTACAAGTGTCAGACTGTAACATGTATAATATTACAAGTGTCAGACTGTAACATGTATAATATTACAAGTGTCAGACTGTAACATGTATAATATTACAAGTGTCAGACTGTAACATGTATAATATTACAAGTGTCAGACTGTAACATGTATAATATTACAAGTGTCAGACTGTAACATGTATAATATTACAAGTGTCAGACTGTAACATGTATAATATTACAAGTGTCAGACTGTAACATGTATAATATTACAAGTGTCAGACTGTAACATGTATAATATTACAAGTGTCAGACTGTAACATGTATAATATTACAAGTGTCAGACTGTAACATGTATAATATTACAAGTGTCAGACTGTAACATGTATAATATTACAAGTGTCAGACTGTAACATGTATAATATTACAAGTGTCAGACTGTAACATGTATAATATTACAAGTGTCAGACTGTAACATGTATAATATTACAAGTGTCAGACTGTAACATGTATAATATTACAAGTGTCAGACTGTAACATGTATAATATTACAAGTGTCAGACTGTAACATGTATAATATTACAAGTGTCAGACTGTAACATGTATAATATTACAAGTGTCAGACTGTAACATGTATAATATTACAAGTGTCAGACTGTAACATGTATAATATTACAAGTGTCAGACTGTAACATGTATAATATTACAAGTGTCAGACTGTAACATGTATAATATTACAAGTGTCAGACTGTAACATGTATAATATTACAAGTGTCAGACTGTAACATGTATAATATTACAAGTGTCAGACTGTAACATGTATAATATTACAAGTGTCAGACTGTAACATGTATAATATTACAAGTGTCAGACTGTAACATGTATAATATTACAAGTGTCAGACTGTAACATGTATAATATTACAAGTGTCAGACTGTAACATGTATAATATTACAAGTGTCAGACTGTAACATGTATAATATTACAAGTGTCAGACTGTAACATGTATAATATTACAAGTGTCAGACTGTAACATGTATAATATTACAAGTGTCAGACTGTAACATGTATAATATTACAAGTGTCAGACTGTAACATGTATAATATTACAAGTGTCAGACTGTAACATGTATAATATTACAAGTGTCAGACTGTAACATGTATAATATTACAAGTGTCAGACTGTAACATGTATAATATTACAAGTGTCAGACTGTAACATGTATAATATTACAAGTGTCAGACTGTAACATGTATAATATTACAAGTGTCAGACTGTAACATGTATAATATTACAAGTGTCAGACTGTAACATGTATAATATTACAAGTGTCAGACTGTAACATGTATAATATTACAAGTGTCAGACTGTAACATGTATAATATTACAAGTGTCAGACTGTAACATGTATAATATTACAAGTGTCAGACTGTAACATGTATAATATTACAAGTGTCAGACTGTAACATGTATAATATTACAAGTGTCAGACTGTAACATGTATAATATTACAAGTGTCAGACTGTAACATGTATAATATTACAAGTGTCAGACTGTAACATGTATAATATTACAAGTGTCAGACTGTAACATGTATAATATTACAAGTGTCAGACTGTAACATGTATAATATTACAAGTGTCAGACTGTAACATGTATAATATTACAAGTGTCAGACTGTAACATGTATAATATTACAAGTGTCAGACTGTAACATGTATAATATTACAAGTGTCAGACTGTAACATGTATAATATTACAAGTGTCAGACTGTAACATGTATAATATTACAAGTGTCAGACTGTAACATGTATAATATTACAAGTGTCAGACTGTAACATGTATAATATTACAAGTGTCAGACTGTAACATGTATAATATTACAAGTGTCAGACTGTAACATGTATAATATTACAAGTGTCAGACTGTAACATGTATAATATTACAAGTGTCAGACTGTAACATGTATAATATTACAAGTGTCAGACTGTAACATGTATAATATTACAAGTGTCAGACTGTAACATGTATAATATTACAAGTGTCAGACTGTAACATGTATAATATTACAAGTGTCAGACTGTAACATGTATAATATTACAAGTGTCAGACTGTAACATGTATAATATTACAAGTGTCAGACTGTAACATGTATAATATTACAAGTGTCAGACTGTAACATGTATAATATTACAAGTGTCAGACTGTAACATGTATAATATTACAAGTGTCAGACTGTAACATGTATAATATTACAAGTGTCAGACTGTAACATGTATAATATTACAAGTGTCAGACTGTAACATGTATAATATTACAAGTGTCAGACTGTAACATGTATAATATTACAAGTGTCAGACTGTAACATGTATAATATTACAAGTGTCAGACTGTAACATGTATAATATTACAAGTGTCAGACTGTAACATGTATAATATTACAAGTGTCAGACTGTAACATGTATAATATTACAAGTGTCAGACTGTAACATGTATAATATTACAAGTGTCAGACTGTAACATGTATAATATTACAAGTGTCAGACTGTAACATGTATAATATTACAAGTGTCAGACTGTAACATGTATAATATTACAAGTGTCAGACTGTAACATGTATAATATTACAAGTGTCAGACTGTAACATGTATAATATTACAAGTGTCAGACTGTAACATGTATAATATTACAAGTGTCAGACTGTAACATGTATAATATTACAAGTGTCAGACTGTAACATGTATAATATTACAAGTGTCAGACTGTAACATGTATAATATTACAAGTGTCAGACTGTAACATGTATAATATTACAAGTGTCAGACTGTAACATGTATAATATTACAAGTGTCAGACTGTAACATGTATAATATTACAAGTGTCAGACTGTAACATGTATAATATTACAAGTGTCAGACTGTAACATGTATAATATTACAAGTGTCAGACTGTAACATGTATAATATTACAAGTGTCAGACTGTAACATGTATAATATTACAAGTGTCAGACTGTAACATGTATAATATTACAAGTGTCAGACTGTAACATGTATAATATTACAAGTGTCAGACTGTAACATGTATAATATTACAAGTGTCAGACTGTAACATGTATAATATTACAAGTGTCAGACTGTAACATGTATAATATTACAAGTGTCAGACTGTAACATGTATAATATTACAAGTGTCAGACTGTAACATGTATAATATTACAAGTGTCAGACTGTAACATGTATAATATTACAAGTGTCAGACTGTAACATGTATAATATTACAAGTGTCAGACTGTAACATGTATAATATTACAAGTGTCAGACTGTAACATGTATAATATTACAAGTGTCAGACTGTAACATGTATAATATTACAAGTGTCAGACTGTAACATGTATAATATTACAAGTGTCAGACTGTAACATGTATAATATTACAAGTGTCAGACTGTAACATGTATAATATTACAAGTGTCAGACTGTAACATGTATAATATTACAAGTGTCAGACTGTAACATGTATAATATTACAAGTGTCAGACTGTAACATGTATAATATTACAAGTGTCAGACTGTAACATGTATAATATTACAAGTGTCAGACTGTAACATGTATAATATTACAAGTGTCAGACTGTAACATGTATAATATTACAAGTGTCAGACTGTAACATGTATAATATTACAAGTGTCAGACTGTAACATGTATAATATTACAAGTGTCAGACTGTAACATGTATAATATTACAAGTGTCAGACTGTAACATGTATAATATTACAAGTGTCAGACTGTAACATGTATAATATTACAAGTGTCAGACTGTAACATGTATAATATTACAAGTGTCAGACTGTAACATGTATAATATTACAAGTGTCAGACTGTAACATGTATAATATTACAAGTGTCAGACTGTAACATGTATAATATTACAAGTGTCAGACTGTAACATGTATAATATTACAAGTGTCAGACTGTAACATGTATAATATTACAAGTGTCAGACTGTAACATGTATAATATTACAAGTGTCAGACTGTAACATGTATAATATTACAAGTGTCAGACTGTAACATGTATAATATTACAAGTGTCAGACTGTAACATGTATAATATTACAAGTGTCAGACTGTAACATGTATAATATTACAAGTGTCAGACTGTAACATGTATAATATTACAAGTGTCAGACTGTAACATGTATAATATTACAAGTGTCAGACTGTAACATGTATAATATTACAAGTGTCAGACTGTAACATGTATAATATTACAAGTGTCAGACTGTAACATGTATAATATTACAAGTGTCAGACTGTAACATGTATAATATTACAAGTGTCAGACTGTAACATGTATAATATTACAAGTGTCAGACTGTAACATGTATAATATTACAAGTGTCAGACTGTAACATGTATAATATTACAAGTGTCAGACTGTAACATGTATAATATTACAAGTGTCAGACTGTAACATGTATAATATTACAAGTGTCAGACTGTAACATGTATAATATTACAAGTGTCAGACTGTAACATGTATAATATTACAAGTGTCAGACTGTAACATGTATAATATTACAAGTGTCAGACTGTAACATGTATAATATTACAAGTGTCAGACTGTAACATGTATAATATTACAAGTGTCAGACTGTAACATGTATAATATTACAAGTGTCAGACTGTAACATGTATAATATTACAAGTGTCAGACTGTAACATGTATAATATTACAAGTGTCAGACTGTAACATGTATAATATTACAAGTGTCAGACTGTAACATGTATAATATTACAAGTGTCAGACTGTAACATGTATAATATTACAAGTGTCAGGCTGTAACATGTATAATATTACAAGTGTCAGACTGTAACATGTATAATATTACAAGTGTCAGACTGTAACATGTATAATATTACAAGTGTCAGACTGTAACATGTATAATATTACAAGTGTCAGACTGTAACATGTATAATATTACAAGTGTCAGACTGTAACATGTATAATATTACAAGTGTCAGACTGTAACATGTATAATATTACAAGTGTCAGACTGTAACATGTATAATATTACAAGTGTCAGACTGTAACATGTATAATATTACAAGTGTCAGACTGTAACATGTATAATATTACAAGTGTCAGACTGTAACATGTATAATATTACAAGTGTCAGACTGTAACATGTATAATATTACAAGTGTCAGACTGTAACATGTATAATATTACAAGTGTCAGACTGTAACATGTATAATATTACAAGTGTCAGACTGTAACATGTATAATATTACAAGTGTCAGACTGTAACATGTATAATATTACAAGTGTCAGACTGTAACATGTATAATATTACAAGTGTCAGACTGTAACATGTATAATATTACAAGTGTCAGACTGTAACATGTATAATATTACAAGTGTCAGACTGTAACATGTATAATATTACAAGTGTCAGACTGTAACATGTATAATATTACAAGTGTCAGACTGTAACATGTATAATATTACAAGTGTCAGACTGTAACATGTATAATATTACAAGTGTCAGACTGTAACATGTATAATATTACAAGTGTCAGACTGTAACATGTATAATATTACAAGTGTCAGACTGTAACATGTATAATATTACAAGTGTCAGACTGTAACATGTATAATATTACAAGTGTCAGACTGTAACATGTATAATATTACACGTGTCAGACTATAACATGTATAATATTACAAGTGTCAGACTGTAACATGTATAATATAACAAGTGTCAGACTCTAACATGTATAATATTACAAGTGTCAGACTGTAACATGTATAATATTACAAGTGTCAGACTGTAACATGTATAATATAACAAGTGTCAGACTCTAACATGTATAATATTACAAGTGTCAGACTGTAACATGTATAATATTACAAGTGTCAGACTGTAACATGTATAATATTACAAGTGTCAGACTGTAACATGTATAATATTACAAGTGACAGACTGTAACATGTATAATATTACAAGTGTCAGACTGTAACATGTATAATATTACAAGTGTCAGACTGTAACATGTATAATATTACAAGTGTCAGACTGTAACATGTATAATATAACAAGTGTCAGACTCTAACATGTATAATATTACAAGTGTCAGACTGTAACATGTATAATATAACAAGTGTCAGACTCTAACATGTATAATATTACAAGTGTCAGACTGTAACATGTATAATATTACAAGTGTCAGAGTGTAACATGTATAATATTACAAGTGTCAGACTGTAACATGTATAATATTACAAGTGTCAGACTGTAACATGTTTAATATTACAAGTGTCAGACTGTAACATGTATAATATTACAAGTGTCAGACTGTAACATGTATAATATTACAAGTGTCAGACTGTAACATGTATAATATTACAAGTGTCAGACTGTAACATGTATAATATTACAAGTGTCAGACTGTAACATGTATAATATTACAAGTGTCAGACTGTAACATGTATAATATTACAAGTGTCAGACTGTAACATGTATAATATTACAAGTGTCAGACTGTAACATGTATAATATTACAAGTGTCAGACTGTAACATGTATAATATTACAAGTGAAGGTGAGTTTCCAGAATAAGACTCATGTACAACACCTGGGTATCAATATTGATGAATAAGACTCATGTACAACACCTGGGTATCAATATTGATGAATAAGACTCATGTACAACACCTGGGTATCAATATTGATGAATAAGACTCATGTACAACACCTGGGTATCAATATTGATGAATAAGACTCATGTACAACACCTGGGTATCAATATTGATGAATAAGACTCATGTACAACACCTGGGTATCAATATTGATGAATAAGACTCATGTACAACACCTGGGTATCAGTATTGATGAATAAGACTCATGTACAACACCTGGGTATCAATATTGATGAATAAGCAATACCATGGAGGAACCCTACCATGGAGGAACACTACCATGGAGGGGCACTACCATGGAGGAGCAATACCATGGAGGAACATGACCATGGAGGACCACTACCATGGAGGAACACTAATATGGAGGAGCAATACCATGGAGGAACACTACCATGGAGGAACACTACCAAGGAGGAGCACTACCATGGAGGAACACTACCATAGAGGAAGACTACCATGGAGGAAAACTACAATGGAGGAGCACTACCATTGCGGAACACTACCATGGAGGAACACTACCATGGAGGAACACTACAATGGAGGAACACTACCATGGAGGAACTCTACCCTGGAGGAACACTACCATGGAGGAACACTACCATGGAGGAACACTACCATGGAGTAACACTACCATTGAGAAACGCTACCATGGAGGAACACTACCATGGAGGAAAACTACCATGGTGAAACACTACCGTTGTGAAACACTACCATGGAGGAACACTACCATGGAGAAACACTACCATGGAGGAACACTACCATGGAGGAACACTACCATGGTGAAACACTACCATTGACAAACACTACCATGGAGGAACACTACCATGGAGGCGCAATACCATGGAGGAACCCTACCATGGAGGAACACTACCATGGAGGGGCACTACCATGGAGGAGCAATACCATGGAGGAACACGACCATGGAGGACCACTACCATGGAGGAACACTAATATGGAGGAACACTACCATGGAGGAACACTACCATGGTGAAACACTACCATGGAGGAACACTACCATGGAGGAACACTACAATGGAGGAACATTACAGTGGAGGAACACTACAATGGAGGAACACTACCATGGAGGAACACTACCATGGAGGAACACTACCATGGAGGAACACTACCATGGAGGAACACTACCATGGAGGAACACTACCATGGAGGAACACTGCTCTGGAGGAACACTACCATGGAGGAACACTACCATGGAGGAACACTACCATGGAGGAACACTACCATGGAGGAACACTACCATGGAGGAACACTGCTATAGAGGAACACTACCATGGAGGAAGACTTCCATGGAGGAAAACTACCATGGAGGAACACTACAATGGAGGAACACTACCATGGAGGAACACTGCTATAGAGGAACACTTTCATGGAGGAACACTACCATGGAGGAATACTACCATGGAGGAACACTGCCATGGAGGAACACTACCATGGAGGAAAACTTCCATGGAGGAACACTACCAAGGAGGAAAACTACCATGGAGGAACACTACCATGGAGGAACACTACCATGGAGGAACACTACAATATAGGAACACAACCATGGAGGAACACTACCATTGAGAAACGCTAACATGGAGGAACACTACCATGGAGGAAAACTACCATGGTGAAAAACTACCATTGCGAAACACTACCATGGAGGAACACTACCATGGAGAAACACTACCATGGAGGAACACTACCATGGAGGAACACTACCATGGTGAAACACTACCATTGACAAACACTACCATGGAGGAACACTACCATTGAGAAACACTACGATGGAGGAACACTACCATGGAGGAACACTACCATGGTGAAACACTACCATGGAGGAACACTACCATGGAGGAACACTACAATGGAGGAACATTACAGTGGAGGAGCACTACAATGGAGGAGCACTACCATGGAGGAACACTACCATGGAGGAACACTATCATGGAGGAACCCTACCATGGAGGAACACTACCATGGAGGAACACTACCATGGAGGAACACTGCTATGGAGGAACACTACCATGGAGGAACACTACCATGGAGGAACACTACCATGGAGGAACACTACCATGGAGGAACACTACCATGGAGAAACACTGCTATAGAGGAACACTACCATGGAGGAAAACTTCCATGGAGGAAAACTACCATGGAGGAACACTACCATGGAGGAACACTACCATGGAGGAACACTGCTATAGACGAACACTATCATGGAGGAACACTACCATGGAGGAACACTACCATGGAGGAACACTGCCATGGAGGAACACTACCATGGAGGAAAACTTCCATAGAGGAACACTACCATGGAGGAAAACTACCATGGAGGAACACTACCATGGAGGAACACTACCATGGAGGAACACTATCATGGAGGAAAACTACGTGGAGGAACACTGCTATGGAGGAACACTACCATGGAGGAACACTGCTATGGAGGAACACTTCCATGGAGGAAAACTACCATGGAGGAGCACTACCATGGAGGAACACTACCATGGAGGAACACTACCATGGAGGAAAACTACCATGGTGGAACACTACCATGGAGGAACACTACCATGGAGGAACACTACAATGGTGGAACACTACCATGGAGGAACACTACCATGGAGGAGCAATACCATGGAGAAACACTACCATGGAGGAACACTACCGAGGAGGAGCACTACCATGGAGGAACACTACCATGGAGGAACACTACCATGGAGGAAAACTACAATGGAGGAACACTACCATGGAGGAACACTACCATGGAGGAACACTACCATAGAGGAACACTACCATGGAGGAACACTACCATGGAGGAACACTACCATGGAGGAACACTACCATGCAGGAACACAACCATGGAGGAACACTACAATATAGGAACACAACCATGGAGGAACACTACCATTGAGAAACGCTTCCATGGAGGAACACTACCATGGAGGAACACTACCATAGAGGAACACTGCTCTGGAGGAACACTACCATGGAGGAAAACTTCCATGGAGGAAAACTACCATGGAGGAACACTACCATGGAGGAACACTACCATGGAGGAACACTGCTATAGAGGAACACTATCATGGAGGAGCACTACCATGGTGAAACACTACCATGGAGGAACACTACCATGGAGGAACACTACAATGGTGGAACTCTGCCATGGAGGAACACTACCATGGAGGAACACTACAATGGTGGAACACTACCATGGAGGAACACTACCGAGGAGGAGCACTACCGTGGAGGAAGACTACCATGGAGGAACACTACCATGGAGGAAAACTTCAATGGAGGAGCACTACCATGGAGGAACACTACCATGGAGGAACACTAAAATAGAGGAACACTACCATGGAGGAACACTACCATGCAGGAACACTACCATGGAGGAACACTACAATATAGGAACACAACCATGGAGGAACACTACCATTGAGAAACGCTACCATGGAGGAACACTACCATGGAGGAACACTACCATAGAGGAACACTGCTCTGGAGGAACATTACCATGGAGGAAAACTGCCATGGAGGAACACTACCATGGAGGAACACTACCATGGTGAAAGACTACCATTGTGAAACACTACCATTGAGGAACACTACCATGGAGAAACACTACCATGGAGGAACACTACCATGGAGGAACACTACCATGGTGAAACACTACCATTGAGAAACACTACCATGGAGGAACACTACCATTGAGAAACACTACCATGGAGGAACACTACCATGGAGGAACACTACCATGGTGAAACACTACCATGGAGGAACACTACCATGGAGGAACACTACAATGGAGGAACATTACAGTGGAGGAACACTACAATGAAGGAGCACTACCATGGAGGAACACTACCATGGAATAACACTATCATGGAGGAACCCTACCATGGAGGAACACTACCATGGAGGAACACTACTAATGGAGGAACACTGCTATGGAGGAACACTACCATGGAGGAACACTACCATGGAGGAACACTACCATGGAGGAACATACCATGGAGGAACACTACCATGGAGGAACACTGCTATAGAGGAACACTACCATGGACGAAAACTTCCATGGAGGAACACTACCATGGAGGAACACTACCATGGAGGAACACTGCTATTGAGGAACACTATCATGGAGGAACACTACCATGCAGGAACACTACCATGGAGGAACACTGCCATGGAGGAACACTACCATGGAGGAACACTGCTATGGAGGAACACTACCATGGAGGAACACTGCTATGGAGGAACACTACCATGGAGGAAAACTACCATGGAGGAACACTACCATGGAGGAACACTACCATGGAGGAACACTACCATGGAGGAAAACTACCATGGTGGAACACTACCATGGAGGAACACTACCATGGAGGAACACTACAATGGTGGAACTCTGCCATGGAGGAACACTACCATGGAGGAACACTACAATGGTGGAAAACTACCATGGAGGAACACTACCATGGAGGAACACTACCATGGAGGAACACTGCCATGGAGGAACACTACAATGGTGGAACTCTGCCATGGAGGAACACTGCCATGGAGGAACACTACCATGGAGGAACACTAATATGGAGGAACGCTACCATGGTGGAAAACTGCCATGGAGGAACACTACAATTGTGGAACACTGCCATGGAGGAACACTACCATAGAGGAACTTTACAATGGTGGAACACTACCATGGAGGAACACTACGATGTAGGAACCCTGCCATGGAGGAACACTACCATGGTGGAACACTACCATGGAGGAACACTACCATGCAGGAACACTACCATGGAGGAACACTACAATGGTGGAACACTTCCACGGAGGAACACTAGTGATGGAACACTGCCATGGAGGAACACTACCATGGAGGAACACTACCATGGAGGAACACTACAATGGTGGAACACTTCCACGGAGGAACACTACAGTGATGGAACACTGCCATGGAGGAACACTACGAAGAAGGAACACTACCATGGAGGAACACTGCCATGGAGGAACACTGCTCTCAAGGAACACTTCCGTGGAGGAACACTACCATGGAGGAACACTGCTCTCAAGGAACACTACCGTGGAGGAACACTACCATGGAGAAACACTATAATGGTGGAACACTACCATGGAGGATCACTACCATAGAGGAATGCTACCCTAGAGGAACACTACCCTGGTTGAACACAACTCTGGAGGAACATTGACCTGATGGAACACTACCCTGGAGGAACACAACACTGGAGGAACACTGACCTGATGGAACACTACCCTGGTTGAACACAACACTGGAGGAACATTGACCTGATGGAACACTACCCTGGTTGAACACAACACTGGAGGAACATTGACCTGATGGAACACTACCCTGGAGGAACACAACATTGGAGGAACATTGACCTGATGGAACACTGCACTGGAGGAACACAACACTGGAGGAACATTGACCTGATGGAACACTGCCCTGGAGGAACACAACACTGGAGGAACATTGACCTGATGGAACACTGCCCTGTAGGAACACAACACTGGAGGAACATTGACCTGATGGAACACTACCCTGGAGGAACACAACACTGGAGGAACATTGACCTGATGGAACACTGCCCTGGAGGAACACAACACTGGAGGAACATTGACCTGATGGAACACTGCCCTGGAGGAACACAACACTGGAGGAACATTGACCTGATGGAACACTGCCCTGGAGGAACACAACACTGGAGGAACATTGACCTGATGGATCACTGCCCTGGAGGAACACAACACTGGAGGAACATTGACCTGATGGAACACTACCCTGGAGGAACACAACACTGGAGGAACATTGACCTGATGGAACACTACCCTGGAGGAACACAACACTGGAGGAACATTGACCTGATGGAACACTACCCTGGAGGAACACAACACTGGAGGAACATTGACCTGTTGGAACACTACCCTGGAGGAACACGACACTGGAGGAACATTGACCTGATGGAACACTACCCTGGAGGAACACAACACTGGAGGAACATTGACCTGATGGAACACTACCCTGGAGGAACACAACACTGGAGGAACACGAATTTGGAAGAACACTACCCTGGAGGAAGACGACCTTGGAAGAACACTACCTTGGAGGGAGACGACCTTGGAAGAACACTACTCTGGAGGAACAGGACAGAAGAACACTACCCTGGAGGAACACGACCTTGGAAGAACACTACCCTTGATGAACACGGCCTTGGAAGAACACTACCCTGGAGGAACACGACCTTGGAAGAACACTACCCTGGAGGAACACGACCTTGGAAGTACACTACCCTGGAGGAACACGACCTTGGAAGAACACTACTCTGGAGGAACAGGACAGAAGAACACTACCCTGGAGGAACACGACCTTGGAAGAACACTACCCGGGAGGAACACAACCTTTGAAGAACACTACCTTGGAGGAACACGGCCTTGGAAGAACACTACCCTGGAGGAACACGACCTTGGAAGAACACTACTCTGGAGGAACAGGACTGAAGAACACTACCCTGGAGGAACACGACCTTGGAAGAACACTACAATGGAGGAACACGACCTTGGAAGAACACTACCCTGGAGGAAAACGACCTTGGAAGAACACTACCATGGAGCAACACGACCTTGGAAGAACACTACCTTGGAGGAACACGACCTTGGAAGAACACTACCCTGGAGGAACACGACCTTGGAAGAACACTACCCTGGAGGAACACGACCTTGGAAGAACACTACCCTGGAGGAACACGACTTTGGAAGAACACTACCCTGGAGGAACACGACCTTGGAAGTACACTACCCTGGAGGAACACGACCTTGGAAGTACACTACCTTGGAGGAACACGACCTTGGAAGAACACTACCTTGGAGGAACACGACCTTGGAAGAACACTACCTTGGAGGAACACGACCTTGGAAGAACACTACCTTGGAGGAACACGACCTTGGAAGAACACTACCTTGGAGGAACACGACCTTGGAAGAACACTACCCTGGAGGAACACGACCTTGGAAGAACACTACCCTGGAGGAACACGACTTTGGAAGAACACTACCCTGGAGGAACACGACCTTGGAAGTACACTACCCTGGAGGAACACGACCTTGGAAGTACACTACCCTGGAGGAACAATACCCTGGAGCAACAACAGTTCCCTGGAAGAATCCTTCCCTGGACGAAAACAACCTTTGGGAAACGCTACTTGAGGAACAGTAACCTGGAGGAACACTACCCTGGAGGAACACTACCCTGGAGGAACACTACCCTGGAGGAAAACTACCCTGGTGGAAAACTACCCTGGAGGAACACTACCCTGGTGGAGCACTACCCTGGAGGAACACTACCCTGGAGGAACACTACCCTGGTGGAGCACTACCCTGGAGGAACACTACCCTGGAGGAACACTACCCTGGTGGAACACGACCCTGGAGGAACACGACCCTGGTGGAACACGGCCCAGGTGGAACACTACCCTGGAGGAGCACTACCCTGGAGAAACACTACACCTTGTGAAACCTGCCCTAGGGAAACACCACCCTGGGGGAACACTGTCGTGGAGGAACCCTTCACTGGGGAAACAGTGCCGAGCAGAAACAGAACCCTGGGGGAACACTGTTTTTGGGAAAAACTGTCCTGGGGTAACACTACCTCTGTGGAACACTACCCAGGGGAAACACCCGACCAAGAGGAACATTACCCTGAGATAACACCCGAACCAGAGGAGCATTACCCTGGGGTAATACCCGAGCAAGAGGAACATTACCCTGGGGTAACACCCGAGCAAGAGGAACATTACCCTGGGGTAACACCCGAGCAAGAGGAACATTACCCTGATATAACACCCGAACAAGAGGAACATTACCCTGGGGTAACACCCGAGCAAGAGGAACATTACCCTAGGGAAACACCCGACCAAGAGGAACATTACCCTGGGGAAGCACCCGACCAATAGGAACATTACCATGGGGAAACACCCGACCAAGAGGAACATTACCATGGGGTAACAACCGACAAGGAGGAACATTACCCTGGGGAAACACCCGACCAAGAGGAACATTACTCTGGGGAAACACCCGACCAAGAGGAACATTACCCTGGGGAAACACCCGACCAAGATGAACATAACGCTGGGGAACCATACGACCAAGAGGAACATTACCCTGGGGTACCACCCGACCAAGTGGAACATTAGCCTGGGGTAACACCCGATCAAGAGGAACATTACCCTGGGGTAACAGCCGACCAAGAGGAACATTACAATGGGGTAACACCCGAAAAAAGAGGAACATTACCCTGGGGAAACACCCGACCAATGGGAACATTTTCCTGGGGAAACACCCGACCAAGAGGAACATTACCATGGGGTCACATCCGACCAAGAGGAACATTAACCAGGGGTAACACCGATCAAGAGGAACATTACCTTGGGGTAACACCCGACCAGGAGGAACATTACCCTGGGGTAACACCCGAGAAAGAGGAACATTACCCTGGGGTAACACCCGACCAGGAGGAACATTACCCTGGGGTAACACCCGAGAAAGAGGAACATTACCCTTGGGAAACACCCGACCAATAGGAACATTACCCTGGGGAAACACCCGACCAATAGGAACATTACGCTGGGGAAACACCCGACCAATAGGAACATTACCCTGCAGAAACACCCGACCAATAGGAACATTGCCCTGGGGAAACACCCGACCAAGAGGAACATTACCCTGAGGAAACACCCGACCAATAGGAACATTACCCTGCGGAAACACCCGACCAATAGGAACATTGCCCTGGGGAAACACCCGACCAAGAGGAACATTGCCCTGAGGTTACACCCGACCAAGAGGAACATTACCCAGGGGTAACACCCGACCAAGAGGAACATTACCCTGAGGTTACACCCGACCAAGAGGAACATTACTCTGGGGTAACACCCGAACAAGAGGAACATTTCCCTGTGTTAACACCCGACCAATAGAAACATTTCCCTGTGGAAACACCCGACCAAGAGGAACATTACCCTGGGGTAACACCCGACCAATAGGAACATTACCCTGGGGAAACACCCGACCAATAGGAACATTGCTCTGGGGAAACACCCGACCAAGACGAACATTACCCTGAGGTTACACCCGACCAAGAGGAACATTACCCTTGGGAAACACCCGACCAATAGGAACATTACCCTGGGGAAACACCCGACCAATAGGAACATTACCCTGAGGTAACACCCGACCAAGAGGAACATTGCCCTGGGGAAACACCCGACCAAGAGGAACATTACCCTGAGGTTACACCCGACCAAGAGGAACATTACCCTTGGGTAACACTCGACCAAGAGGAACATTACACTGGGGAAACACCCGACCAATAGGAACATTACCCTGGGGAAACACCCGACCAATAGGAACATTTCCCTGGGGAAACAGCCGACCAAGAGGAACATTAACCTGGGGTAACACCAGACCAAGATTAACATTACCCAGGGGTAACACCCGACCAAGAGGAACATTACACTGGGGAAACACCCGACCAAGAGGAACATTACCCTGGGGTAACACACGAACAAGAGGAACATTACCCTGGGGTAACACCCGACAAGGAGGAACATTACCCTAGGGAAACACCCGACCAAGAGGAACATTACCCTGAGGTAACACCCGAACAAGAGGAGCATTACCCTGGGGAAACACCCGACCAAGAGGAACATTACCCTGAGGTTACACCCGACCAAGAGGAACATTACTATGGGGAAACACCCGACCAAGAGGAACATTTCCCTAAGGTAACACCCGACCAAGAGGAACATTACCCTGGGGAAACACCCGACCAAGAGGAACATTACCCAGAGGTAACACCCGACCAAGAGGAACATTACCCTGTGGAAACACCCGACCAAGAGGAATATTACCCTGAGGTAGCACCCGACCAATAGAAACATTACCCTGGGGAAACACCCAACCAAGAGGAACATTACCATTGGGAAACACCCGACCAAGAGGAACATTACCCTGGGGTAACACCCGACCAAGAGGAACATTACCCTGGGGTAACACCCGACCAAGAGGAACATTACCCTGGGGTAAAATAGAATTTGGAAAACACTCCCATCAATACCCTGGGGGAACGCTACCTTGGAAGAACTCTGCTCTGAAGGAACTTTGCAAACGTGGAACACTGATATGGAGAAACACCGCTGTGGAGGATCACTGCTGTAAAGGAACACTATCCTGCGGGAACACAGGGATCTGGGAACACTGTCCTGGTGGAACACTATTCTGGAGGATCACTGCTGTAAAGGAACACTATCCTGCGGCAACACGGGGATCTGGGAACACTGTCCTGGTGGAACACTGTCATGGTGGAACACTGTCCTGGTGGAACATTATTCTGGAGGATCACTGCTGTAAAGGAACACTATCCTGCGGGAACACGGGGATCTGGCAACACTGTCCTGGTGGAACACTGTCATGGTGGAACACTGTCCTGGTGGAACACTGTACTGGTGGAACACTGTCCTGGTGGAACACTGTCATGGTGGAACACTGTCATGGTGGAACACTGTCCTGGTGGAACACTGTCCTGGTGGAACACTGTCCTGGTGGAACACTGTCATGGTGGAACACTATTCTGGAGGATCACTGCTGTAAAGGAACACTACCCTGCGGCAACACGGGGATCTGGGAACACTGTCCTGGTGGAACACTGTCCTGGTGGAACACTGTCCTGGTGGAACACTGTCCAGGTGGAACACCATTCTGGAGGATCACTGCTGTAAAGGAACACTACCCTGCGGCAACACGGGGATCTGGGAACACTGTCCTGGTGGAACACTGTCCTAGTGGAACACTGTCCTGATGGAACACTGTCCTGGTGAAACTCTGTCCTGGTGGAACACTATTCTGGAGGATCATTGCCCAAGATGGTCGCTGCCCAGGAGGAACATTACCTTGGATGATCACTGCCATAGACGATCACTACACTGGAGGAACACTACCATAGTGTAACACTACCCCGGAGGAACCCAGGACTGGAGGAATACTACCATTGTGTAACACTACCACGGAGGAACCCAGGACTGGAGGAACACTACCATTGTGTAACACTACCCCGGAGAAACCCAGGACTGGAGGAACACTACCATTGTGTAACACTACCCCGGAGGAACCCAGGACTGGAGGAACACTACCATTGTGTAACACTACCCCAGAGGAACACAGGACTGGAGGAACACTACGATTGTGTAACACTACCCTGGAGGAACACAGTACTGGAGGAACACTACCATTGTGTAACACTACCCCGGAGGAACACAGTACTGGAGGAACACTACCATTGGGTAACACTACCCCGAAGGCACACAGGACTGGAGGAACACTACCATTGTGTAACACTACCCCGAAGGCACACAGGACTGGAGGAACACTACCATTGTGTAACACTACCCCGGAGGAACAGAGGACTGGAGGAACACTACCATTGTGTAACACTACCCAGGAGGAACACAGTACTGGAGGAACACTTCCATTGTGTAACACTGCCCCGGAGGAACAGAGGACTGGAGGAACACTTCCATTGTGTAACACAACCCCGGAGTAACAAAGTACTGGAGGAACACTACCACTGTGTAACACTACCCTGGAGGAATACAGTACTTGAGGAACACTACCATTGTGTAACACTACCACAGAGGAACACAGTACTGGAGGAATACTACCATTGTGTAACACAACCCCGGAGGAACAGAGGACTGGAGGAACACTTCCATTGTGTAACACTACCACAGAGGAACACAGTACTGGAGGAACACTACCATTGCGTAACACTACCCCGGAGGAACACAGTACTTGAGGAACACTACCATTGTGTAACACTACCCCGGAGGAACACAGTACTGGAGGAACTCTACCATTGTGTAACACTACCCCGGAGGAACACAGTACTGGAGGAACACTTCCATTGTGTAACATTGCCCCGGAGGAATACAGTACTTGAGGAACACTACCATTGTGTAACACTACCACAGAGGAATGCAGTACTGGAGGAACACTGCCATTGTGTAACACTACCCCGGAGGAACACAGGACTGGAGGAACACTACCATTGTGTAACACTACCCCGGAGGAACACAGTACTGGAGGAACACTACCATTGTGTAACACTAACCCGGAGGAACACAGTACTGGAGGAACACCACCATTGTGTAACACTACCCCGGAGGAACACAGGACTGGAGGAACACTACCATTGTGTAACACTAGCCCGGAGGAACACAGTACTGGAGGAACACTACCATTGTGTAACACTAACCCGGAGGAACACAGTACTGGAGGAACACTACCATTGTGTAACACTACCCCAGAGGAACAGAGGACTGGAGGAACACTACATTTGTGTAACACTTCCCCGGAGGAACACAGGACTGGAGGAACACTACCATTGTGTAACACTACCACAGAGGAACGCAGTACTGGAGGAACACTACCATTGTGTAACACTACCCCGGAGGAACACAGGACTGGAGGAACACTACCATTGTGTAACACTACCACAGAGGAACGCAGTACTGGAGGAACACTACCATTGTGTAACACTATCCCGGAGGAACACAGGACTGGAAGAACACTACCATTGTGTAACACAACCCCGGAGTAACACAGGACTGGAGGAACACTACCATTGTGTAACACTACCGCGGAGGAACAGAGGACTCGAGGAACACTACCATTGTGTAACACTACCCCGGAGGAACACAGTACTTGAGGAACACTACCATTGTGTAACACTACCTAGGAGGAACACAGTACTAGAGGAACACTACCATTGTGTAACACTACCCAGGAGGAACACAGTACTGGAGGAACACTTCCATTGCGTAACACTGCCCCGGAGGAATACAGTACTTGAGGAACACTACCATTGTGTAACGCTACCACAGAGGAAAGCAGTACTGGAGAAACACTACCATTGTGTAACACTACTGAGGACGAACACAGGACTGGAGGAACACTACCATTGTGTAACACTACCACAGAGGAACGCAGTACTGGAGGAACACTACCATTGTGTAAGACTACCCCGGAGGAACACAAGACTGCAGGAACACTACCATTGTGTAACACTACCCCGAAGTAATACAGGACTGGAGGAACACTACCATTGTGTAACACTACCGCGGAGGAACACAGGACTGGAGGAACACTACCATTGTGTAACACTACCCGGGAGGAACACAGTACTTGAGGAACACTACCATTGTGTAACACTACCCGGGAGGAACACAGTACTGGAGGAACACTAACATTGTGTAACAATATCCCGGAGGAACACAGTACTGGAGGAACACTACCATTGTGTAAAACTATCACAGAGGAACGCAGTACTGGAGGAACACTACCATTGTGTAACACTACCCCGGAGGAACACAGGACTGGAGGAACACTAACATTGTGTAACACTACCCCGGAGGAACACAGTACTGGAGGAACACTACCATTGTGTAAAACTATCACAGAGGAACGCAGTACTGGAGGAACACTACCATTGTGTAACACTACCCCGGAGGAACACAGGACTGGAGGAACACTACCATTGTGTAACACTACCCCGGAGGAACACAGGACTGGAGGAACACTAACATTGTGTAACACTACCCCGGAGGAACACAGTACTGGAGTAACACTACCATTGTGTAACACTACCCACAGGAACACAGTACTGGAGGAACACTTACATTGTGTAACACTACCCCGGAGGAACACAGTACTGGAGGAACACTACCATTGTGTAACACTACCACAGAGGAATGCAGTACTGGAGTAACACTACCATTGTGTAACACTACCCCGGAGGAACAGAGGACTGGAGGAACACTACCATTGTGTAACACTACCCCGGAGGAACACAGTACTGGAGGAACATTAACATTGTGTAACACTACCCCGGAGGAACACAGTACTGGAGGAACACTTCCATTGTGTAACACTGCCCCGGGGAAATACAGTACTTGAGGAACACTACCATTGTGTAACACTACCACAGAGGAACGCAGTACTGGAGGAACACTACCATTGTGTAACACTACCCCGGAGGAACACAGGACTGGAGGAACACTACCATTGTGTAACACTACCACAGAGGAACGCAGTACTGGAGGAACACTACCATTGTGTAACACTACCCCGGAGGAACACAGGACTGGAGGATCACTACCATTGTGTAACACTACCCCGGAGTAACACAGGACTGAAGGAACACTACCATTGTGTAACACTACCGCGGAGGAACACAGGACTGAAGGAACACTACCATTGTGTAACACTACCCCGGAGGAACACAGGACTGGAGGAACACTACCATTGTGTAACACTACCCCGGAGGAACAGAGGACTGGAGGAACACTACCATTGTGTAACACTACCCCGGAGGAACACAGTACTGGAGGAGCACTACCATTGTGTAACACTACCGCGGAGGAACAGAGGACTGGAGGAACACTACCATTGTGTAACACTACTTCGGAGGAACACAGTACTGGAGGAACACTACCATTGTGTAACACTACCACAGAGGAACGCAGTACTGGAGGAACACTACCATTGTGTAACACTACCCCGGAAGAACACAGGACTGGAGGAACACTACCATTGTGTAACACTACCACAGAGGAACGCAGTACTGGAGGAACACTACCATTGTGTAACACTACCCCGGAGGAACACAGGACTGGAGGAACACTACCATTGTCTAACACTACCACAGAGGAACGCAGTACTGGAGGAACACTACCATTGTGTAACACTACCCCGGAGGAACACAGGACTGGAGGAACACTACCATTGTGTAACACTACCCCGGATTAACACAGGACTGGAGGAACACTACCATTGTGTAACACTACCGCGGAGGAACAGAGGACTGGAGGAACACTACCATTGTGTAACACTACCCCGGAGGAACACAGTACTTGAGGAACACTACCATTGTGTAACACTACCCCGGAGGAACACAGTACTGGAGGAACACTACCATTGTGTAACACTACCCAGGAGGAACACAGTACTGGAGGAACACTTCCATTGTGTAACACTGCCCCGGAGGAATACAGTACTTGAGGAACACTACCATTGTGTAACACTACCACAGAGGAACGCAGTACTGGAGAAACACTACCATTGTGTAACACTACCGAGGAGGAACACAGGACTGGAGGAACACTACCATTGTGTAACACTACCACAGAGGAACGCAGTACTGGAGGAACACTACCATTGTGTAACACTACCCCGGAGGAACACGAGACTGGAGGAACACTATCATTGTGTAACACTACCCCGAAGTAACACAGGACTGGAGGAACACTACCATTGTGTAACACTACCGAAGAGGAACACAGAACTGGAGGAACACTACCATTGTGTAACACTACCCGGGAGGAACACAGTACTTGAGGAACACTACCATTGTGTAACACTACCCGGGAGGAACACAGTACTGGAGGAACACTAACATTGTGTAACAATACCCCGGAGGAACACAGTACTGGAGGAACACTACCATTGTGTAACACTACCCCGGAGGAACACAGTACTGGAGGAACACTTCCATTGTGTAACACTGCCCCGGAGGAATACAGTACTGGAGGAACACTACCATTGTGTAAAACTACCACAGAGGAACGCAGTACTGGAGGAACACTTCCATTGTGTAACACTACCCCGGAGGAACACAGGACTGGAGGAACACTAACATTGTGTAACACTACCCCGGAGGAACACAGTACTGGAGGAACACTTCCATTGTGTAACACTGCCCCGGAGGAATACAGTACTGGAGGAACACTACCATTGTGTAACACTACCCAGGAGGAACACAGTACTGGAGGAACACTTCCATTGTGTAACACTGCCCCGGAGGAATACAGTACTTGAGGAACACTACCATTGTGTAAAACTACCACAGAGGAACGCAGTACTGGAGGAACACTTCCATTGTGTAACACTACCCCGGAGGAACACAGGACTGGAGGAACACTAACATTGTGTAACACTACCCCGGAGGAACACAGTACTGGAGGAACACTACCATTGTGTAACACTACCCCGGAGGAACACAGTACTGGAGGAACACTTCCATTGTGTAACACTGCCCCGGAGGAATACAGTACTTGAGGAACACTACCATTGTGTAACACTACCACACAGGAACGCAGTACTGGAGGAACACTACCATTGTGTAACACTACCCCGGAGGAACAGAAGACTGGAGGAACAGTACCATTGTGTAACACTACCCCGGAGTAACACAGGACTGAAGGAACACTACCATTGTGTAACACTACCCAGGAGTAACACAGGACTGAAGGAACACTACCATTGTGTAACACTACCGCGGAGGAACACAGGACTGGAGGAACACTACCATTGTGTAACACTACCCCGGAGGAACACAGGACTGGAGGAACACTACCATTGTGTAACACTACCCCGGAGGAACAGAGGACTTGAGGAACACTACCATTTTGTAACACTACCCCGGAGGAACACAGTACTGGAGGAACACTACCATTGTGTAACACTACCGCGGAGGAACAGAGGACTGGAGGAACACTACCATTGTGTAACACTACTTCGGAGGAACACAGTTCTGGAGGAACACTACCATTGTGTAACACTATACAGGAGGAACACTACCACTGTGTAACACTACCATTGTGTAACACTACCATTGTTTAACACTTCCCTGGAGGAACACTATCATTGTGTAACACTACCCCAGAGGAACACAGTACTGGAGGAAGAGAGGACTGGAGGAACACTACCATTATGAAACACTACCCCGGTGGAACACTACCATTGTGTAACACTACCCCGGAGGAACAGAGGACTGGAGGAACACTACCATTGTGTAACACTACCCCAGAGGAACAGAGGACTGGAGGAACACTACCATTGTGTAACACTACCCCGGAGGAACAGAGGACTGGATGAACACTACCATTGTGTAACACTACCCCGGAGTAACACAGGACTGGAGGAACACTACCATTGTGTAACACTACCGCAGAGGAACTCAGGACTGGAGGAACACTACCATTGTGTAACACTACCCCGGAGGAACACAGTACTGGAGGACCACTACCATTGTGTAACACTACCCCGGAGGAACACAGTACTGGAGGAACACTACCATTGTGTAACACTACCCCGGAGGAACACAGTACTGGAGGAACACTTCCATTGTGTAACACTGCCCCAGAGGAATACAGTACTTGAGGAACACTACAATTGTGTAACACTACCACAGAGGAACGCAGTACTGGAGGAACACTACCATTGTGTAACACTACCCCGGAGGAACAGAGGACTGGAGGAACACTACCATTGTGTAACACTACCACAGAGGAACGCAGTACTGGAGGAACACTACCATTGTGTAACACTACCCCGGAGGAACACAGGACTGGAGGAACACTGCCATTGTGTAACACTACCCCGGAGGAGCACAGGACTGGAGGAACACTGCCATTGTGTAACACTACCCCAGAGTAACACAGGACTGGAGGAACACTACCATTGTGTAACACTACCCCGGAGGAACACAGGACTGGAGGAACACTACCATTGTGTAACACTACCCCTTAGGAACACAGTACTTGATGAACACTGCCATTGTGTAACACTACCCCAGAGTAACACAGGACTGGAGGAACACTACCATTGTGTAACACTACCCCGGAGGAACACAGGACTGGAGGAACACTGCCATTGTGTAACACTACCCCGGAGGAACACAGGACTGGAGGAACACTGCCATTGTGTAACACTACCCCAGAGTAACACAGGACTGGAGGAACACTACCATTGTGTAACACTACCCCGGAGGAACACAGGACTGGAGGAACACTACCATTGTGTAACACTACCCCGTAGGAACACAGGACTGGAGGAACACTGCCATTGTGTAACACTACCCCAGAGTAACACAGGACTGGAGGAACACTACCATTGTGTAACACTACCCCGGAGGAACACAGTACTGGAGGAACACTACCATTGTGTAACCCTACCCCGGAGGAACACAGTACTGGAGGAACACTTACATTGTGTAACACTGCCCCGGAGGAATACAGTACTTGAGGAACACTACCATTGTGTAACACTACCACAGAGGAACGCAGTACTGGAGGAACACTACCATTGTGTAACACTACCCCGGAGGAACACAGGACTGGAGGAACACTACCATTGTGTAACACTACCCCGGAGGAACACAGAACTGGAGGAACACTACCATTGTGTAACACTACCCCGGAGGAACACAGTACTGGATGAACACTTCCATTGTGTAACACTGCCCCGGAGGAATACAGTACTTGAGGAACACTACCATTGTGTAACACTACCACAGAGGTACGCAGTACTGGAGGAACACTACCATTGTGTAACACTACCCCGGAGGAACAAAGGACTGGAGGAACACTACCATTGTGTAACACTACCCCGGAGTAACACAGTACTGGAGGAACACTACCATTGTGTAACACTACCCCGGAGGAACACAGGACTGGAGGAACACTACCATTGTGTAACACTACCACAGAGGAACGCAGTACTGGAGGAACACTACCATTGTGTAACACTACCCCGGAGGAACACAGGACTGGAGGAACACTACCATTGTGTAACACTACCCCGGAGGAACAGAGGACTGGAGGAAAACTACCATTGTGTAACACTACCGCGGAGGAACAGAGGACTGGAGGAACACTACCATTGTGTAACACTACTT
Organism: Cherax quadricarinatus; assembly: GCF_038502225.1. Taxonomy (NCBI): domain Eukaryota; kingdom Metazoa; phylum Arthropoda; class Malacostraca; order Decapoda; family Parastacidae; genus Cherax; species Cherax quadricarinatus. The sequence continues at coordinate 164,702 of NW_027195167.1, forward strand.
CGGAGGAACACAGTACTGGAGGAACACTACCATTGTGTAACACTATACCGGAGGAACACTACCACTGTGTAACACTACCATTGTGTAACACTACCATTGTTTAACACTTCCCTCGAGGAACACTATCATTGTGTAACACTACCCCGGAGGAACACAGTACTGGAGGAAGAGAGGACTGGAGGACCACTACCATTATGAAACACTACCCCTGTGGAACACTACCATTGTGTAACACTACCCCGGAGGAACAGAGGACTGGAGGAACACTACCATTGTGTAACACTACCCCAGAGGAACAGAGGACTGGAGGAACACTACCATTGTGTAACACTACCCCGGAGGAACAGAGGACTGGATGAACACTACCATTGTGTAACACTACCCCGGAGTAACACAGTACTGGAGGAACACTACCATTGTGTAACACTACCCCGGAGGAACAGAGGACTGGAGGAACACTACCATTGTGTAACACTACCCCAGAGGAACACAGTACTGGATGAACACTACCATTGTGTAACACTACCCCGGAGTAACACAGGACTGGAGGAACACTACCATTGTGTAACACTACCGCAGAGGAACTCAGGACTGTAGGAACACTACCATTGTGTAACACTACCCCGGAGGAACACAGGACTGGAGGAACACTACCATTGTGTAACACTACCCCGGAGGAACACAGTACTGGAGGAACACTACCATTGTGTAACACTACCCCGGAGGAACACAGTACTGGAGGAACACTTCCATTGTGTAACACTACCCCGGAGGAACACAGTACTGGAGGAACACTTCCATTGTGTAACACTACCACAGAGGAACGCAGTACTGGAGGAACACTACCATTGTGTAACACTACCCCGGAGGAACACAGGACTGGAGGAACACTAATATTGTGTAACACTACCCCGGAGGAACACAGTACTGGAGGAACACTACCATTGTGTAACACTACCCCGGAGGAACACACTACTGGAGGAACACTTCCATTGTGTAACACTGCCCCGGAGGAATACAGTACTTGAGGAACACTTCCATTGTGTAACACTACCACAGAGGAACGCAGTACTGGAGGAACACTACCATTGTGTAACACTACCCCGGAGGAACAGAGGACTGGAGGAACAGTACCATTGTGTAACACTACCCCAGAGGAACACAGTACTGGAGGAACATTACCATTGTGTAACACTACCCCGGAGGAACACAGTACTGGAGGAACACTTCCATTGTGCAACACTACCACAGAGGAACGCAGTACTGGAGGAACACTACCATTGTGTAACACTGCCCAGGAGAAATACAGTACTTGAGGAACACTACCATTGTGTAACACTACCACAGAGGAACACAGTACTGGAGGAACACTACCATTGTGTAACACTACCCCGGAGGAACACAGGACTGGAGGAACACTACCATTGTGCAACACTACCACAGAGGAACGCAGTACTGGAGGAACACTACCATTGTGTAACACTACCCCGGAGGAACACAGTCCTGGAAGAACACTTCCATTGTGTAACACTGCCCCAGAGGAATACAGTACTTGAGGAACACTACAATTGTGTAACACTACCACAGAGGAACGCAGTACTGGAGGAACACTACCATTGTGTAACACTAAACCGGAGGAACAGAGGACTGGAGGAACACTACCATTGTGTAACACTACCACAGAGGATCGCAGTACTGGAGGAACACTACCATTGTGTAACACTACCCCGGAGGAACACAGGACTGGAGGAACACTACCATTGTGTAACACTACCGCGGAGGAACACAGGACTGGAGGAACACTACCATTGTGTAACACTACCCCGGAGGAACACAGTACTTGAGGAACACTACCATTGTGTAACACTACCCCGGAGGAACACAGTACTGGAGGAACACTACCATTGTGTAACACTACCCCGGAGGAACACAGTACTGGAGGAACACTTCCATTGTGTAACACTGCCCCGGAGGAATACAGTACTTGCGGAACACTACCATTGTGTAACACTACCACAGAGGAACGCAGTACTGGAGGAACACTACCATTGTGTAACACTTCCTAGGAGGAACACAGGACTGGAGGAACACTACCATTGTGTAACACTACCACAGAGGAACGCAGTACTGGAGGAACACTACCATTGTGTAACACTACCCCGGAGGAACACAGTACTGGATGAACACTTCCATTGTTTAACACTGCCCCTGAGGAATACAGTACATGAGGAACACTACCATTGTGTAACACTACCACAGAGGAACGCAGTACTGGAGGAACACTACCATTGTGTAACACTACCCCGGAGGAACACAGGACTGGAGGAACACTACCATTTTGTAACACTACCACAGAGGAACGCAGTACTGGAGGAACTCTACCATTGTGTAACACTACCCCGGAGGAACACAGGACTGGAGGAACACTACCATTGTGTAACACTACCCCGGAGTAACACAGGACTGGAGGAACACTACCATTGTGTAACACTACCGCGGAGGAACACAGGACTGGAGGAACACTACCATTGTGTAACACTACCCCGGAGGAACACAGGACTGGAGGAACACTACCATTGTGTAACACTACCCCGGAGGAACAGAGGACTGTAGGAACACTACCATTGTGTAACACTACCCCGGAGGAACACAGTACTGGAGGAACACTACCATTGTGTAACACTACCGCGGAGGAACAGAGGACTGGAGGAACACTACCATTGTGTAACACTACTTCGGAAGAACACAGTACTGGAGGAACACTACCATTGTGTAACACTATCCCGGAGGAACACTACCATTGTGTAACACTACCATTGTGTAACACTACCATTGTGTAACTCTTCCCTGGAGGAACACTATCATTGTGTAACACTACCCCAGAGGAACACAGTACTGGAGGAACAGAGGACTGGAGGAACACTACCATTATGAAACTCTACCCCGGTTGAACACTACCATTGTGTAACACTACCCCGGAGGAACAGAGGACTGGAGGAACACTACCATTGTGTAACACTACCCCGGAGGAACAGAGGACTGGAGGAACACTACCATTGTGTAACACTACCCCGGAGGAACAGAGGACTGGAGGAACACTACCATTGTGTAACACTACCCCGGAGGAACACAGTACTGGAGGAACACTACCATTGTGTAACACTACCCCGGAGGAACACAGTACTTGAGGAACACTACCATTGTGTAACACTACCCGGGAGGAACACAGTACTGGATGAACACTACCATTGTGTAACACTACCCCGGAGGAACACAGTACTGGAGGAACACTTCCATTGTGTAACACTCCAATGGAGGAATACAGTACTTGAGGAACACTACCATTGTGTAAAACTACCACAGAGGAACGTAGTACTGGAGGAACACTACCATTGTGTAACACTACCCCGGAGGAACACATGACTGGAGGAACACTACCATTGTGTAACACTACCCCGGAGGAACACAGTACTGGAGGAACACTACCATTGTGTAACACTACCGCGGAGGAACACAGGACTGGAGGAACACTACCATTGTGTAACACTACCACAGAGGAACGCAGTACTGGAGGAACACTACCATTGTGTAACACTACCCCGGAGGAACACAGTACTGGAGGAACACTACCATTGTGTAACACTACCCCGGAGGAACACAGTACTGGAGGAACACTTCCATTGTGTAACACTACCCCGGAGGAACACAGGACTGGAGGAACACTACCATTGTGTAACACTACCCCGGAGGAACACAGTACTGGAGGAACACTACCATTGTGTAACACTACCCCGGAGGAACACAGTACTGGAGGAACATTACCATTGTGTAACACTACCCCGGAGGAACACAGTACTGGAGGAACACTTCAATTTTGTAACACTACCCCGGAGGAAAACAGTACTTTAGGAACACTACCATTGTGTATCACTACCACAGAGGAACGCAGTACTGGAGGAACACTACCATTGTGTAACACTACCCCGGAGGAACACAGGACTGGAGGAACACTACCATTGTGTAACACTACCCCGGAGGAACACAGTACTGGAGGAACACTACCATTGTGTAACACTACCCCGGAGGAACACAGTACTGGAGGAACACTACCATTGTGTAACACTACCCCGGAGGAACACAGTACTGGAGGAACACTACCATTGTGTAACACTACCCCGGAGGAACACAGGACTGGAGGAACACTACCATTGTGTAACACTACCCCAGAGGAACACAGTACTGGAGGAACACTACCATTGTGTAACACTACCCCGGAGGAACACAGTACTGGAGGAACACTACCATTGTGTAACACTACCACAGAGGAACGCAGTACTGGAGGAACACTACCATTGTGTAACACTACCCCGGAGGAACACAGGACTGGAGGAACACTACCATTGTGTAACACTACCCCGGAGTAACACAGGACTGAAGAAACACTACCATTGTGTAACACTACCGCGGAGGAACACAGGACTGGAGGAACACTACCATTGTGTAAAACTACCCCGGAGGAACACAGGACTGGAGGAACATAACCATTGTGTAACACTACCCCGGAGGAACAGAGGACTGGAGGAACACTACCATTGTGTAACACTACCCCGGAGGAACACAGTACTGGAGGAACACTACCATTGTGTAACACTACCATTGTGTAACACTACGGAGGAACTCAGTACTGGAGGAACACTACCATTGTGTAACACTACTTAGGAGGAACACAGTACTGGAGGAACACTACCATTGTGTAACACTATCCCGGAGGAACACTACCACTGTGTAACATTACCATTGTGTAACACTACCATTGTTTAACACTTCCCTGGAGGAACACTATCATTGTGTAACACTACCCTGGAGGAACACAGTACTGGAGGAACAGAGGACTATAGGAACACTACCATTATGAAACACTACCCCGGTGGAACACTACCATTGTGTAACACTACCCCTGAGGAACAGAGGACTGGAGGAACACTACCATTGTGTAACACTACACCAGAGGAACAGAGGACTGGAGGAACACTACCATTGTGTAACACTACCCCGGAGGAACAGAGGACTGGAAGAACACAACCATTGTGTAACACTTCCCCCGGAGTAACACAGGACTGGAGGAACACTACCATTGTGTAACACTACTGCGGAGGAACTCAGGACTGGAGGAACACTACCATTGTGTAACACTACCCCGGAGGAACACAGTACTTGAGGAACACTACCATTGTGTAACACTACACCGGAGGAACACAGTACTTGAGGAACACTACCATTGTGTAACACTACCCCGGAGGAACAGAGTACTGGAGGAACACTTCCATTGTGTAACACTGCCCCTGAGGAATACAGTTCTTGAGGAACACTACAATTGTGTAACACTACCACAGAGGAATGCAGTACTGGAGGAACACTACCATTGTGTAACACTACCCCGGAGGAACACAGGACTGGAGGAACACTACCATTGTGTAACACTACCATAGAGGAACGCAGTACTGGAGGAACACTACCATTGTGTAACACTACCCCTGAGGAACACAGGACTGGAGGAACACTACCATTGTGTAACACTACCCCGGAGTAACACAGGACTGGAGGAACACTACCATTGTGTAACACTACCGCGGAGGAACACAGGACTGGAGGAACACTACCATTGTGTAACACTACCCCGGAGGAACACAGTACTGGAGGAACACTACCATTGTGTAACACTACCCCGGAGGAACACAGTACTGGAGGAACACTACCATTGTGTAACACTACCCCGGAGGAACACAGTACTGGAGGAACACTTCCATTGTGTAACACTACCCCGGAGGAACACAGGACTGGAGGAACACTACCATTGTGTAACACTACCACAGAGGAACGCAGTACTGGAGGAACACTACCATTGTGTAACACTACCCCGGAGGAACACAGGACTGGAGGAACACTACCATTGTGTAACACTACCCCGGAGGAACACAGTACTGGAGGAACACTACCATTGTGTAACACTACCCCGGAGGAACACAGTACTGGAGGAACACTTCCATTGTGTAACACTGCCCCGGAGGAATACAGTACTTGAGGAACACTACCATTGTGTAACACTACCACAGAGGAACGCAGTACTGGAGGAACACTACCATTGTGTAACACTACCCCGGAGGAACACAGGACTGGAGGAACACTACCATTGTGTAACACTACCCCGGAGGAACACAGTACTGGAGGAACACTACCATTGTGTAACACTACCCCGGAGGAACACAGGACTGGAGGAACACTACCATTGTGTAACACTACCCCGGAGTAACACAGGACTGGAGGAACACTACCATTGTGTAACACTACCCCGGAGGAACACAGGACTGGAGGAACACTACCATTGTGTAACACTACCCCGGAGGAACACAGGACTGGAGGAACACTACCATTGTGTAACACTACCCCGGAGGAACAGAGGACTGGAGGAACACTACCATTGTGTAACACTACCCCGGAGGAACACAGTACTGGAGGAACACTACCATTGTGTAACACTACCGCGGAGGAACAGAGGACTGGAGGAACACTACCATTGTGTAACACTACTTCGGAGGAACACAGTACTGGAGGAACACTACCATTGTGTAACACTATCCCGGAGGAACACTACCACTGTGTAACACTACCATTGTGTTACACTACCATTGTTTAACACTTCCCTGGAGGAACACTATCATTGTGTAACACTTCCCCGGAGGAACACAGTACTGGAGGAACAGAGGACTGATGGAACACTACCATTATGAAACACTACCCAGGTGGAACACTATAATTGTGTAACACTACCCCGGAGGAACAGAGGACTGGAGGAACACTACCATTGTGTAACACTACCCCGGAGGAACAGAGGACTGGAGGAACACTACCATTGTGTAACACTACCCCGGAGGAACAGAGGACTGGAGGAACACTACCATTGTGTAACACTACCCCGGAGTAACACAGTACTGGAGGAACACTACCATTGTGTAACACTACCCTGGAGGAACACAGTACTGGAGGAACATTACCATTGTGTAACACTACCCCGGAGGAACACAGTACTGGAGGAACACTTCAATTTTGTAACACTGCCCCGGAGGAAAACAGTGCTTGAGGAACACTACCATTGTGTAACACTACCACAGAGGAACGCAGTACTGGAGGAACACTACCATTGTGTAACACTACCCCGGAGGAACACAGGACTGGAGGAACACTACCATTGTGTAACACTACCCCGGAGGAACACAGTACTGGAGGAACACTACCATTGTGTAACACTACCCCGGAGGAACACAGTACTGGAGGAACACTACCATTGTGTAACACTGCCCCGGAGGAAAACAGTACTGGAGGAACACTACCATTGTGTAACACTACCCCAGAGGAACGCAGTACTGGAGGAACACTACCATTGTGTAACACTACCCCGGAGGAACACAGGACTGGAGGATCACTACCATTGTGTAACACTACCCCGGAGGAACAGAGGACTGGAGGAACACTACCATTGTGTAACACTACCCCGGAGGAACACAGGACTGGAGGAACACTACCATTGTGTAACACTACCCCGGAGGAACACAGTACTGGAGGAACACTACCATTGTGTAACACTACCCCGGAGGAACACAGTACTGGAGGAACACTACCATTGTGTAACACTACCCCGGAGGAAACAGTACTGGAGGAACACTACCATTGTGTAACACTACCACAGAGGAACACAGTACTGGAGGAACACTACCATTGTGTAACACTACCCCGGAGGAACACAGGACTGGAGGAACACTACCATTGTGTAACACTACCCCGGAGGAACACAGTACTGGAGGAACACTACCATTGTGTAACACTACCCCGGAGGAACACAGGACTGGAGGAACACTTCCATTGTGTAACACTACCCCGGAGGAACTCAGTACTGGAGGAACACTACCATTGTGTAACACTACCCCGGAGGAACACAGTACTGGAGGAACACTACCATTGTGTAACACTACCCCGGAGGAACACAGTACTGGATGAACACTACCATTGTGTAACACTACCACAGAGGAACGCAGTACTGGAGGAACACTACCATTGTGTAACACTACCACAGAGGAACGCAGTACTGGAGGAACACTACCATTGTGTAACACTACCACAGAGGAACGCAGTACTGGAGGAACACTACCATTGTGTAACACTACCCCGGAGGAACACAGGACTGGAGGAACACTACCATTGTGTAACACTACCACAGAGGAACGCAGTACTGGAGGAACACTACCATTGTGTAACACTACCCCGGAGGAACACAGGACTGGAGGAACACTACCATTGTGTAACACTACCCCGGAGGAACACAGTACTGGAGGAACACTACCATTGTGTAACACTACCCCGGAGGAACACAGTACTGGAGGAACACTACCATTGTGTAACACTACCCCGGAGGAACACAGTACTGGAGGAACACTACCATTGTGTAACACTACCACAGAGGAACGCAGTACTGGAGGAACACTACCATTGTGTAACACTACCCCGGAGGAACACAGGACTGGAGGAACACTACCATTGTGTAACACTACCCCGGAGGAACACAGGACTGGAGGAACACTACCATTGTGTAACACTACCCCGGAGGAACACAGTACTGGAGGAACACTACCATTGTGTAACACTACCCCGGAGGAACACAGTACTGGAGGAACACTTCCATTGTGTAACACTGCCCCGGAGGAATACAGTACTTGAGGAACACTACCATTGTGTAACACTACCACAGAGGAACGCAGTACTGGAGGAACACTACCATTGTGTAACACTACCCCGGAGGAACACAGGACTGGAGGAACACTACCATTGTGTAACACTACCCCGGAGGAACACAGTACTGGAGGAACACTACCATTGTGTAACACTACCCCGGAGGAACACAGGACTGGAGGAACACTACCATTGTGTAACACTACCCCGGAGGAACACAGGACTGGAGGAACACTACCATTGTGTAACACTACCGCGGAGGAACACAGGACTGGAGGAACACTACCATTGTGTAACACTACCCCGGAGGAACACAGTACTTGAGGAACACTACCATTGTGTAACACTACCCCGGAGGAACACAGTACTGGAGGAACACTACCATTGTGTAACACTACCCCGGAGGAACACAGTACTGGAGGAACACATTGTGTAACACCCCGGAGGAACACAGTACTGGAGGAACACTACCATTGTGTAACACTACACTACCGGAGGAACACAGTACTGGAGGAACACTACCATTGTGTAACACTACCCCGGAGGAACACAGTACTGGAGGAACACTACCATTGTGTAACACTACCCCGGAGGAACACAGGACTGGAGGAACACTACCATTGTGTAACACTACCCCGGAGGAACACAGTACTGGAGGAACACTACCATTGTGTAACACTACCCGGGAGGAACACAGTACTGGAGGAACACTACCATTGTGTAACACTACCCCGGAGGAACACAGTACTGGAGGAACACTACCATTGTGTAACACTTCCCCGGAGGAACACAGTACTGGAGGAACACTACCATAGCGTAACACTACCCCGGAGGAACAGAGGACTGGAGGATTGGAACACTTACTGGAGGAACACTACCATTGTGTAACACTACCACAGAGGAACCAGTACTGGAGGAACACTACATTGTGTAACACTACCCCGGAGGAACACAGGACTGGAGGAACACTACCATTGTGTAACACTACCACAGAGGAACCAGTACTGGAGGAACACTACCATTGTGTAACACTACCCCGGAGGAACACAGGACTGGAGGAAGAATACCATTGTGTAACAATACCCCGGAGGAACAGAGTACTGGAGGAACACTACCATTGTGTAACACTACACGGAGGAACACAGGACTGGAGGAACACTACCATTGTGTAACACTACCCCGGAGTAACACAGGACTGAAGAAACACTACCATTGTGTAACACTACCGCGGAGGAACACAGGACTGGAGGAACACTACCATTGTGTAAAACTACCCCGGAGGAACACAGGACTGGAGGAACATAACCATTGTGTAACACTACCCCGGAGGAACAGAGGACTGGAGGAACACTACCATTGTGTAACACTACCCCGGAGGAACACAGTACTGGAGGAACACTACCATTGTGTAACACTACCGCGGAGGAACAGAGGACTGGAGGAACACTACCATTGTGTAACACTACTTAGGAGGAACACAGTACTGGAGGAACACTACCATTGTGTAACACTATCCCAGAGGAACACTACCACTGTGTAACACTACCATTGTGTAACACTACCATTGTTTAACACTTCCCTGGAGGAACACTATCATTGTGTAACACTACCCTGGAGGAACACAGTACTGGAGGAACAGAGGACTATAGGAACACTACCATTATGAAACACTACCCCGGTGGAACACTACCATTGTGTAACACTACCCCTGAGGAACAGAGGACTGGAGGAACACTACCATTGTGTAACACTACACCAGAGGAACAGAGGACTGGAGGAACACTACCATTGTGTAACACTACCCCGGAAAAACAGAGGACTGGAAGAACACTACCATTGTGTAACACTACCCCGGAGTAACACAGGACTGGAGGAACACTACCATTGTGTAACACTACTGCGGAGGAACTCAGGACTGGAGGAGCACTACCATTGTGTAACACTACCCCTGAGGAACACAGAACTGGAGGAACACTACCATTGTGTAACACTACCCCTGAGGAACACAGGACTGGAGGAACACTACCATTGTGTAACACTACCCCGGAGGAACACAGTACTGGAGGAACACTACCATTGTGTAACACTACCCCGGAGGAACACAGTACTGGAGGAACACTTCCATTGTGTAACACTGCCCTGGAGGAATACAGTACTTGAGGAACACTACCATTGTGTAACACTACCACAGAGGAACGCAGTACTGGAGGAACACTACCATTGTGTAACACTACCCCGGAGGAACACAGGACTGGAGGAACACTACCATTGTGTAACACTACCCCGGAGGAACACAGGACTGGAGGAACACTACCATTGTGTAACACTACCCCGGAGGAACAGAGTACTGGAGGAACACTTCCATTGTGTAACACTGCCCTTGAGGAATACAGTTCTTGAGGAACACTACAATTGTGTAACACTGGAGGAACAGTACTGGAGGAACACTACCATTGTGTAACACTACCCCGGAGGAACACAGGACTGGAGGAACACTACCATTGTGTAACACTACCATAGAGGAACGCAGTACTGGAGGAACACTACCATTGTGTAACACTACCCCTGAGGAACACAGGACTGGAGGAACACTACCATTGTGTAACACTACCCCGGAGTAACACAAGACTGGAGGAACACTACCATTGTGTAACACTACCGTGGAGGAACACAGGACTGGAGGAACACTACCATTGTGTAACACTACCACGGAGGAACACAGTACTGGAGGAACACTTCCATTGTGTAACACTGCCCCGGAGGAATACAGTACTTGAGGAACACTACCATTGTGTAACACTACCCCGGAGGAACACAGTACTGGAGGAACACTTCCATTGTGTAAAACTACCACAGAGGAACGCAGTACTGGAGGAACACTACCATTGTGTAACACCCCCGGAGGAACACAGGACTGGAGGAACACTACCATTGTGTAACACTACCCCGGAGGAACACAGTACTGGAGGAAAACTTCCATTGTGTAACACTACCCCGGAGGAACACAGGACTGGAGGAACACTACCATTGTGCAACACTACCCCGGAGGAACTCAGTACTGGATGAACACTACCATTGTGTAACACTACCCCGGAGGAACACAGTACTGGAGGAACACTACCATTGTGTAACGCTACCCCGGAGGAACACAGTACTGGAGGAACACTTCCATTGTGCAACACTACCCCGGAGGAACACAGTACTGGAGGAACATTACCATTGTGTAACACTACCTCGGAGGAACACAGTACTGGAGGAACACTTCAATTTTGTAACACTGCCCCGGAGGAACACAGGACTGAAGGAACACTACCATTGTGTAACACTACCGCGGAGGAACACAGGACTGGAGGAACACTACCATTGTGTAACACTACCACAGAGGAACGCAGTACTGGAGGAACACTACCATTGTGTAACACTACCCCGGAGGAACACAGGACGGGAGGAACACTACCATTGTGTAACAGTACCCCGGAGGAACACAGTACTGGAGGAACATTACCATTGTGAAACACTACCCCGGAGGAACACAGTACTGGAGGAACACTTCAATTTTGTAACACTGCCCCGGAGGAAAACAGTGCTTGAGGAACACTACCATTGTGTAACACTACCCCGGAGGAACACAGTACTGGAGGAACACTACCATTGTGTAACACTACCCCGGAGGAACACAGGACTGGAGGAACACTACCATTGTGTAACACTACCCCGGAGTAACACAGGACTGAAGGAACACTACCATTGTGTAACACTACCGCGGAGGAACACAGGACTGGAGGAACACTACCATTGTGTAAAACTACCCCGGAGGAACACAGGACTGGAGGAACACTACCATTGTGTAACACTACCCCGGAGGAACAGAGGACTGGAGGAACACTACCATTGTGTAACACTACCTCGGAGGAACACAGTACTGGAGGAACACTACCATTGTGTAACACTACCGCGGAGGAACAGAGGACTGGAGGAACACTACCATTGTGTAACACTACTTCGGAGGAACACAATACTGGAGGAACACTACCATTGTGTAACACTATCCCGGAGGAACACTACCACTGTGTAACACTACCATTGTGTAACACTACCATTGTTTAACACTTCCCTGGAGGAACACTATCATTGTGTAACACTACCCTGGAGGAACACAGTACTGGAGGAACAGAGGACTATAGGAACACTACCATTATGAAACACTACCCCGGAGGAACACAGTACTTGAGGAACACTACCATTGTGTAACACTACCCCGGAGGAACAGAGGACTGGAGTAACACTACCATTGTGTAACACTACTGGAGGAACACTACCATTGTGGAACACAGGACTGGAGGAACACTACCATTGTGTAACGCTACCCCGGAGGAACACAGTACTGGAGGAACACTTCCATTGTGCAACACTACCCTGGAGAAACACAGTACTGGAGGAACATTACCATTGTGTAACACTACCCCGGAGGAACACAGTACTGGAGGAACACTACCATTGTGTAACACTACCCCGGAGGAACACAGTACTGGAGGAACACTTCCATTGTGTAACACTGCCCCGGAGGAATACAGTACTTGAGGAACACTACAATTGTGTAACACTACCACAGAGGAACGCAGTACTGGAGGAACACTACCATTGTGTAACACTACCCCGGAGGAACACAGGACTGGAGGAACACTACCATTGTGTAACACTACCACAGAGGAACGCAGTACTGGAGGAACACTACCATTGTGTAACACTACCCCGGAGGAACACAGGACTGGAGGAACACTACCATTGTGTAACACTACCCCGGAGTAACACAGGACTGGAGGAACACTACCATTGTGTAACACTACCGCGGAGGAACACAGGACTGGAGGAACACTACCATTGTGTAACACTACCCCGGAGGAACACAGTACTTGAGGAACACTACCATTGTGTAACACTACCCCAGAGGAACACAGTACTGGAGGAACACTACCATTGTGTAACACTACCACGGAGGAACACAGTACTGGAGGAACACTTCCATTGTGTAACACTGCCCCGGAGGAATACAGTACTTGAGGAACACTACCATTGTGTAACACTACCACAGAGGAACGCAGTACTGGAGGAACACTACCATTGTGTAACACTACCCCGGAGGAACACAGGACTGGAGGAACACTACCATTGTGTAACACTACCCCGGAGGAACACAGTACTGGAGGAACACTACCATTGTGTAACACTACCCCGGAGGAACACAGTACTGGAGGAACACTTCCGTTGTGTAACACTACAGGAGGAACACTACCATTGTGTAACACTACCACAGAGGAACACAACTGGAGGAACACTACCATTGTGTAACACTACTGGAGGAACACTGGAGGAACACTACCATTGTGTAACACTACCCCGGAGGAACACAGGACTGGAGGAACACTACCATTGTGTAACACTACCGCGGAGGAACACAGGACTGGAGGAACACTACCATTGTGTAACACTACCCCGGAGGAACACAGGACTGGAGGAACACTACCATTGTGTAACACTACCCCGGAGGAACACAGGACTGGAGGAACACTACCATTGTGTAACACTACCCCGGAGGAACACAGGACTGGAGGAACACTACCATTGTGTAACACTACCCCGGAGGAACACAGTACTGGAGGAACACTACCATTGTGTAACACTACCGCGGAGGAACAGAGGACTGGAGGAACACTACCATTGTGTAACACTACTTCGGAAGAACACAGTACTGGAGGAACACTACCATTGTGTAACACTATCCCGGAGGAACACTACCATTGTGTAACACTACCATTGTGTAACACTACCATTGTGTAACTCTTCCCTGGAGGAACACTATCATTGTGTAACACTACCCCAGAGGAACACAGTACTGGAGGAACAGAGGACTGGAGGAACACTACCATTATGAAACACTACCCCGGTGGAACACTACCATTGTGTAACACTACCCCGGAGGAACAGAGGACTGGAGGAACACTACCATTGTGTAACACTACCCCGGAGGAACAGAGGACTGGAGGAACACTACCATTGTGTAACACTACCCCGGAGGAACACAGGACTGGAGGAACACTACCATTGTGTAACACTACCCCGGAGTAACACAGGACTGGAGGAACACTACCATTGTGTAACACTACCCGGAGTAACACAGGCCTGGAGGAACACTACCATTGTGTAACACTACCGCGGAGGAACACAGGACTGGAGGAACACTACCATTGTGTAACACTACCCCGGAGGAACACAGGACTGGAGGAACACTACCATTGTGTAACACTACCCCGGAGGAACAGAGGACTGGAGGAACACTACCATTGTGTAACACTACCCCGGAGGAACACAGGACTGGAGGAACACTACCATTGTGTAACACTACCCCGGAGGAACAGAGGACTGGAGGAACACTACCATTCTGTAACACTACCCCGGAGGAACACAGTACTGGAGGAACACTACCATTGTGTAACACTACTTCGGAGGAACACAGTACTGGAGGAACACTACCATTGTGTAACACTATCCCGGAAGGAACAGTACCATTGTGTAACACTACCATTGTGTAACACTACCATTGTGTAACACTTCCCTGGAGGAACACTACCATTGTGTAACACTAGCCCGGAGGAAGAGAGGACTGGAGGAACACTACCATTGTGTAAAACTACCCCGGAGGAACAGAGGACTGGAGGAACACTACCATTGTGTAACACTACCCCGGTGGAACACTACCATTGTGTAACACTACCATTATGAAACACTACCCCGGTGGAACACTACCATTGTGTAACACTACCATTGTGTAACACTACCCCGAAGTAACAGAAGACTGGAGGAACACTACCATTGTGTAACACTACCCCGGAGGAAGAGAGGGCTGGAGGAACACTACCATTGTGTAACACTACCCTGGAGGAACAGAGGATTAGAGTAACACTACCATTGTGTAACACTACCCCGGAGGAACAGAGGACTGGAGGAACACTACACAGGAGGAATACTACCCAGGAGGAACACTACCAAGGAGGAACATTACCCAGGAGGAACACTACCCAGGAGGAACACTACCCAGGAGGAACACTTACATTGTGTAACACTGCCACGGAGGAATACAGTACTTGAGGAACACTACCATTGTGTAACACTACCCAGGAGGAACACAGTACTGGAGCACTTCCACTGTGTAACACTGCCCCGGATTAAAACAGTACTTTAGCAACACTACCATTGTGTAACACTACCACAGAGGAACGCAGTACTGGAGGAACACTACCATTGTGTAACACTACCCCGGAGGAACAGAGTACTGGAGGAACACTACCATTGTGTAACAATACTTTGGAAGAACACAGTACTGGAGGAACACTACCATTGTGTAACACTACCATTGTGTAACTCTTCCCTGGAGGAACACTATCATTGTGTAACACTACCCAAGAGGAACACAGTACTGGAGGAACAGAGGACTGGAGGAACACTACCATTATGAAACACTACCCCGGTGGAACACTACCATTGTGTAACACTACCCCGGAGGAACAGAGGACTGGAGGAACACTACCATTGTGTAACACTACCCCGGAGGAACAGAGGACTGGAGGAACACTACCATTGTGTAACACTACCCCGGAGGAACAGAGGACTGGAGGAACACTACCATTGTGTAACACTACCCCGGAGTAACACAGTACTTGAGGAACACTACCATTGTGTAACACTACCCGGGAGGAACACAGTACTGGAGGAACACTACCATTGTGTAACACTACCCCGGAGGAACACAGTACTGGAGGAACACTTCCATTGTGTAACACTGCCCCGGAGGAATACAGTACTTGAGGAACACTACCATTGTGTAACACTACCACAGAGGAACGCAGTACTGGAGGAACACTACCATTGTGTAACACTACCCCGGAGGAACACAGGACTGGAGGAACACTACCATTGTGTAACACTAACACGGAGGAAAACAGTACTGGAGGAACTCTACCATTGTGTAACACTACCCCGGTGGAACACAGTACTGGAGGAACACTTCCATTGTGTAACACTGCCCCGGAGGAATACAGTACTTGAGGAACACTACCATTGTGTAACACTACCACAGAGGAACGCAGTACTGGAGGAGCACTACCATTGTGTAACACTAACCCGGAGGAACACAGTACTGGAGGAACACTTCCATTGTGTAACACTACCACAGAGGAACGCAGTACTGGAGGAACACTACCATTGTGTAACACTAACCCGGAGGAACACAGTACTGGAGGAACACTTCCATTGTGTAACACTTCCCCGGAGGAATACAGTACTTGAAGAACACTACCATTGTGTAACACTACCACAGAGGAACGCAGTACTGGAGGAACACTACCATTGTGTAACACTACCCCGGAGGAACACAGGACTGGAGGAACACTACCATTGTGTAACACTACCACAGAGGAACGCAGTACTGGAGGAACACTACCATTGTGTAACACTACCCCGGAGGAACACAGGACTGGAGGAACACTACCATTGTGTAACACTACCCCGGAGTAACACAGGACTGGAGGAACACTACCATTGTGTAACACTACCGCGGAGGAACACAGGACTGGAGGAACACTACCATTGTGTAACACTGCCCTGGAGGAACACAGTAATTGAGGAACACTACCATTGAGTAACACTACCCCGGAGGAACACAGTACTGGGGGAACACTACCATTGTGTAACACTACCCCGGAGGAACACAGTACTGGATGAACACTTCCATTGTGTAACACTGCCCCGGAGGAATACAGTACCTGAGGAACACTACCATTGTGTAACACTACCACAGAGGAACGCAGTACTGGAGGAACACTACCATTGTGTATCACTACCCCGGAGGAACACAGGACTGGAGGAACACTACCATTGTGTAACACTACCACGGAGGAACACAGTACTGGAGGAACACTACCATTGTGTAACACTACCCCGGAGGAACACAGGACTGGAGGAACACTACCATTGTGTAACACTACCACAGAGGAACGCAGTACTGGAGGAACACTACCATTGTGTAACACTACCCCGGAGGAACACAGGACTGGAGGAACACTACCATTGTGTAACACTACCACAGAGGAACGCAGTACTGGAGGAACTCTACCATTGTGTAACACTACCCCGGAGGAACACAGGACTGGAGGAACACTACCATTGTGTAACACTACCCCGGAGTAACACAGGACTGGAGGAACACTACCATTGTGTAACACTACCGCGGGTGAACACAGGACTGGAGGAACACTACCATTGTGTAACACTACCCCGGAGGAACACAGGACTGGAGGAACACTACCATTGTGTAACACTACCACAGAGGAACGCAGTACTGGAGGAACTCTACCATTGTGTAACACTACCCCGGAGGAACACAGGACTGGAGGAACACTACCATTGTGTAACACTACCCCGGAGTAACACAGGACTGGAGGAACACTACCATTGTGTAACACTACCGCGGAGGAACACAGGACTGGAGGAACACTACCATTGTGTAACACTACCCCGGAGGAACACAGGACTGGAGGAACACTACCATTGTGTAACACTACCCCGGAGGAACAGAGGACTGTAGGAACACTACCATTGTGTAACACTACCCCGGAGGAACACAGTACTGGAGGAACACTACCATTGTGTAACATTACCGCGGATTAACAGAGGACTGGAGGAACACTACCATTGTGTAACACTACTTCGGAAGAACACAGTACTGGAGGAACACTACCATTGTGTAACACTATCCCGGAGGAACACTACCATTGTGTAACACTACCATTGTGTAACACTACCATTGTGTAACTCTTCCCTGGAGGAACACTATCATTGTGTAACACTACCCCAGAGGAACACAGTACTGGAGGAACAGAGGACTGGAGGAACACTACCATTATGAAACACTACAACGGTGGAACACTACCATTGTGTAACACTACCCCGGAGGAACAGAGGACTGGAGGAACACATCCATTGTGTAACACTACCCCGGAGGAACAGAGGACTGGAGGAACACTACCATTGTGTAACACTACCCCGGAGGAACACAGGACTGGAGGAACACTACCATTGTGTAACACTACCCCGGAGTAACATAGGACTGGAGGAACACTACCATTGTGTAACACTACTGCGGAGAAACACAGGACTTGAGGAACACTACCATTGTGTAACACTACCATTGTGTAACACTACCCCGGAGGAACAGAGGACTGGAGGAACACTACCATTGTGTAACACTACCCCGTAGGAACACAGGACTGGAGGAACACTACCATTGTGTAACACTAACCTGGAGGAACAGAGGACTGGAGGAACACAACCATTGTGCAATACTACCCGGAGGAACACAGGACTGGAGGAACACTACCATTGTGTAACACTATCGCGGAGGAACAGAGGACTGGAGGAACACTATAATTGTGTAACACTACCATGGAGGAACAGAGGACTGGAGGAACACTACCATTGTGTAACACTACCCCGGAGGAACATAGTACTGGAGGAACACTACCATTGTGTAACACTACCCCGGAGGAACACAGTACTGGAGGAACACTACAATTGTGTAGCACTACCCTGGAGGAACAGAGGACTGGAGGAACACTACCATTGTGTAACACTATGCCGGAGGAACAGTACCATTGTCTAACACTACCATTGTGTAACACTACCATTGTGTAACACTTCCTTGGAGGAACACTACCATTGTGTAACACTACCTCGGAGGAAGAGAGGACTGGAGGAACACTACCATTGTGTAAAACTACCCCGGAGGAACGGAGGACTGGAGGAACACTACCATTGTGTAACACTACCCCGGTGGAACACTACCATTGTGTAACACTACCATTATGAAACACTACCCCGGTGGAACACTACCATTGTGTAACACTACCATTGTGTAACACTACCCCGAAGTAACAGACGACTGGAGGAACACTACCATTGTGTAACACTACCCCGGAGGAAGAGAGGGCTGGAGGAACACTACCATTGTGTAACACTACCCTGGAGGAACAGAGGACTAGAGTAACACTACCATTGTGTAACACTACCCCGGAGGAACAGAGGACTGGAGGAGCACTACGATTGTGTAACACTACCCTGGAGGAACAGAGGACTGGAGTAACACTACCATTGTGTAATACTACCCTGGAGGAACAGAGGACTGGAGTAACACTACCATTGTGTAATACTACCCCGGAGGAACAGAGGACTGGAGGAACACTACCGTTGTGTAACACTACCCTGGAGGAACAGAGGACTGGAGGAACACTAAGATTGTGCAACACTACCCTGTAGGAACATAGGACTGGAGGAACACTACCATTGTGTAACACTACCCCGGAGTAACAGAGGACTGGAGGTACACTACCAATGTGTAACACTACCGCGGAGGAACAGAGGACTGGAGGAGCACTACCATTGTGTAACACTACCCCGGAGGAAGAGAGGACTAGAGGAATACTACCATTGTGTAACACTACCCCGGAGGAACAGAGGACTGGAGGAACACTACCATTTTGTAACACTACCCCGGAGGAACAGAGGACTGGAGGAACACTACCATTGTGTAACACTACCCCGGAGGAATAGAGGACTGGAGGAATACTACCATTGTGTAACACTACCCCGGAGGAACAGAGGACTGGAGGAATACTACCATTGTGTAACACTACCCCGGAGGAACAGAGGACTGGAGGAACACTACCATTGAGTAACACTACCCAGGAGGAACAGAGGACTAGAGGAACACTACCATTGTGTAACACTACCCCGGAGGAACACAGTACTGGAGGAACACTACCATTGTGTAACACTACCCCGGAGGAACAGAGGACTGGAGGAACACTACCATTGAGTAACACTACCCCGGAGGAACAGAGGACTGGAGGAACACTACCATTGTGTAACACTATCGCGGAGGAACAGAGGACTGGAGGAACACTACCATTGTGTAACACTACCCCGGAGGAACAGAGGACTGGAGGAACACTACCATTGTGTAACACTACCCCGGAGGAACAGAGGACTGGAGGAACACTACCATTGTGTAACACTACCCCGGAGGAACACAGTACTGGAGGAACACTACCATTGTGTAACACTACTCCGGAGGAACACAGTACTGGAGGAACACTACCATTGTGTAACACTACCCCGGAGGAACACAGTACGGGAGGAACACTACCATTGTGTAACACTACCCCGGACGAACACAGTACTGGAGGAACACAGTACTTGAGGAACACTACCATTCTGTAACACTACCACGGAGGAAGACAGGACTGGAGGAACACTACCGTTGTGTAACACTACCCCGGAGGAACACAGTACTGGAGGAACACTACAATTGTGTAACACTACCCTGGAGGAACACAGGACTGGAGGAACACTACCATTGTGTAACACTACCCTGGAGGAACACAGGACTGTAGGAACACTACCATTGTGTAACACTACCCCGGAGGAACAGAGGACTGGAGGAACACTACCATTGTGTAACACTACCCCGGAGGAACACAGGACTGGAGGAACACTACACAGGAGGAACAATACACTGGAGGAACACTACCAAGGAGGAACACTACGCAGGAGGAACACTACCCAGGAGGAACACTACCCAGGAGGAACAATACCCAGGAGGAACACTACCCAGAAGGAACACTGCCCAGGAGGAACGCTACCCAGGAGGAACACTACCCAGGAGGAACACTACCAAGCAGGAACACTACGCAGGAGGAATTCTACCCAGGAGGAACACTACCCAGGAGGAACACTGCCCAGGAGGAACACTACCCAGAAGGAACACTGCCCAGGAGGAACGCTACACAGGAGGAACACTACCCAGGAGGAACACTACCCAGGAGGAATACTACCCAGGAGGAACACTACCCAGGAGGAACACTACCTAAGAGGAACAATACCCAGGAGGAACACTACCCAGGAGGAACACAACCCAGGAGGAACAATACCCAGAAGGAACACTACCCAGGATTAACACTACAAAGGAGGAACACTACCCAGGAGGAACTCTACCCAGGAGGAACACTACCCAGGAGGAACACTACCCAGGAGGAACACTACCCAGGAGGAACACTTCCATTGTGTAACAATGCCCCGGAGGAATACAGTACTTGAGGAACACTACCATTGTGTAACACTACCCCGGAGGAACACAGTACTGGAGGAACACTACCATTTTGTAACACTACCCAGGAGGAACACAGTACTGGAGGAACACTTCCATTGTGTAACACTGCCCCGGATTAAAACAGTACTTGAGGAACACTACCATTGTGTAACACTACCACAGAGGAACGCAGTACTGGAGGAACACTACCATTGTGTAACACTACCCCGGAGGAACAGAGGACTGGAGGAAGACTACTATTGTGTAACACTACTTTGGAAGAACACAGTACTGGTGGAACGCTACCATTGTGTAACACTACCATTGTGTAACCCTTCCCTGGAGGAACACTATCATTGTGTAACTCTACCCAAGAGGAACACAGTACTGGAGGAACAGAGGACTTGAGGAACACTACCATTATGAAACACTACCCTGGTGGAACACTACCATTGTGTAACACTACAACGGAGGAACAGAGGACTGGAGTAACACTACCATTGTGTAACACTATCCCGGAGGAACAGGGGACTGGAGGAACACTTCCATTGTGTAACACTACCCCGGAGGAACAGAGGACTGGAGGAACACTATAATTGTGTAACACTACCCCGGAGTAACAGAGTACTTGAGGAACACTACAATTGTGTAACACTACCCGGGAGGAACACAGTACTGGAGGAACACTACCATTGTGTAACACTACCCCGGAGGAACACAGTACTGGAGGAACACTTCCATTGTGTAACACTGCCACGGAGGAATACAGTACTTGAGGAACACTACCATTGTGTAACACTACCACAGAGGAACGCAGTACTGGAGAAACACTACCATTGTGTAACACTACCCCGGAGGAACACACTACTGGAGGAACACTACCATTGTGTAACACTACCCCGGAGGAACACAGTACTGGAGGAACTCTACCATTGTGTAACACTACCCCGGTGGAACACAGTACTGGAGGAACACTTCCATTGTGCAACACTGCCCCGGAGGAATACAGTACTTGAGGAACTCTACCATTGTGTAACACTACCACAGAGGAACGCAGTACTGGAGGAACACTACCATTGTGTAACACTAACCCGGAGGAACACAGTACTGGAGGAACACTTCCATTGTGTAACACTTCCCCGGAGGAATACAGTACTTGAGGAACACTACCATTGTGTAACACTACCACAGAGGAACGCAGTACTGGAGGAGCACTACCATTGTGTAACACTACCACAGAGGAACGCAGTACTGGAGGAACACTACCATTGTGTAACACTAACCCGGAGGAACACAGTACTGGAGGAACACTTCCATTGTGTAACACTTCCCCGGAGGAATACAGTACTTGAGGAACACTACCATTGTGTAACACTACCACAGAGGAACGCAGTACTGGAGGAGCACTACCATTGTGTAACACTACCCCGGAGGAACACAGGACTTGAGGAACACTACCATTGTGTAACACTACCACAGAGGAACGCAGTACTGGAGGAACACTACCATTGTGTAACACTACCCCGGAGGAACACAGGACTGGAGGAACACTACCATTGTGTAACACTACCCCGGAGTAACACAGGACTGGAGGAACACTACCATTGTGTAACACTACCGCGGAGGAACACAGGACTGGAGGAACACTACCATTGTGTAACACTACCCCGGAGGAACAGAGGACTGGAGGAGCACTACCATTGTGTAACACTACCCGGGAGGAACAGAGGACTGGAGGAACAGTACCATTGTGTAACACTACCCCGGAGGAACAGAGGACTGGAGGAACACTACCATTGTGTGGAAATAAATGGTATAAAATACCGACACAATGGCAATATAAACACAAATGCAGTATAATGTGATCCTTTATTGACTACGTTTCGCCCACACAGTGGGCTTTTTCAAGTCACAAACAGAATTACCTGGGGTGGAAGGAACGCGGGTATTTATAGTCCGGCTGAGGTCAGGTGAAGAATGCTGCATCTGATGATGTACCGAGTTGGGTTGTAGAGTCTAAAAACTTGGGTAGCTTGGAAAGGAGACTGGACAAGTTTGTGAGCAGACCTTCTACAGTGTTCTTATGTGGGATAGCGATGAAGAAGTTTCTTGGCAAGTGGTTCAGCTATGTTATAGAAGCCACTATTCTGGTTGAAGTTGTCGGATATAGAAATAAGTGATGATTCCAGGATTCTTCGGTATTGGGTGTTGTCTTCTGTGGCGATAAGTCTTGAGTTTCTGTAGTTTATCAAGTGGTTGTGTGAATTACGGTGTTGTACGCAGGCATTCCTTGTGTCGTCAGACCTGCTTGCGTATTGGTGTTCTGAAATACGTGTTTGGAGGTCCCTTGATGTTTCGCCCACGTATAACTTGTTGCAGTCATTACAGTGTCTTCTCTGACACTGCCGAGAAGAGATACATAGTCCTTCCCACCAACTCCATTGCCAAACATGTTTCCAACATCTTTGCCAAAACATCATTCCAAGCATCTACCTCCACAACCACGACCATCAAGGACATCACCAGTAGTAGGCAGGACAAGCCTCCATCCTCTGCAGGGGTATACATAATCCCTTGTAATGACTGCAACAAGTTATACGTGGGCGAAACATCAAGGGACCTCCAAACACGTATTTCAGAACACCAATACGCAAGCAGGTCTGACGACACAAGGAATGCCTGCGTACAACACCGTAATTCACACAACCACTTGATAAACTACAGAAACTCAAGACTTATCGCCACAGAAGACAACACCCAATACCGAAGAATCCTGGAATCATCACTTATTTCTATATCCGACAACTTCAACCAGAATAGTGGCTTCTATAACATAGCTGAACCACTTGCCAAGAAACTTCTTCATCGCTATCCCACATAAGAACACTGTAGAAGGTCTGCTCACAAACTTGTCCAGTCTCCTTTCCAAGCTACCCAAGTTTTTAGACTCTACAACCCAACTCGGTACATCATCAGATGCAGCATTCTTCACCTGACCTCAGCCGGACTATAAATACCCGCGTTCCTTCCACCCCAGGTAATTCTGTTTGTGACTTGAAAAAGCCCACTGTGTGGGCGAAACGTAGTCAATAAAGGATCACATTATACTGCATTTGTGTTTATATTGCCACTACCATTGTGTAACACTACCCCGGAGGAACACAGGACTGGAGGAACACTACCATTGTGTAACACTAACCCGGAGGATCAGAGGACTGGAGGAACACTACCATTATGTAACACTACCCCGGAGGAACACAGGACTGGAGGAACACTACCATTGTGTAACACTATCGCGGAGGAACAGAGGCCTGGAGGAACACAACCATTGTGTAACACTACCATGGAGGAACAGAGGACCGGAGGAACACTACCATTGTGTAACACTACCCCGGAGGAACACAGTACTGGAGGAACACTACCATTGTGTAACACTACCCCGGAGGAACACAGTACTGGAGGAACACTACCATTGTGTAACACTACCCAGGAGGAACAGAGGACTGGAGGAACACTACCATTGTGTAACACTACTTCGGAGGAACACAGTACTGGAGGAACACTACCATTGTGTAACACTATCCCGGAGGAAAACTACCATTGTGTAACACTACCATTGTGTAACACTACCATTGTGTAACACTTCCCTGGAGGAACACTACCATTGTGTAACACTACCCCGGAGGAAGAGAGGACTGGAGGAACACTACCATTGTGTAACACTACCCCGGAGGAACAGAGGACTGGAGGAACACTACCATTGTGTAACACTACCCCGGTGGAACACTACCATTGTGTAACACTACCATTATGAAACACTACCCCGGTGGAACACTACCATTGTGTAACACTACCACAGATGAACGCAGTACTGGAGGAACACTACCATTGTGGAACACTACCACAGAGGAACGCAGTACTGGAGGAACACTACCATTGCGTAACACTACCCCGGAGGAACACATGACTGGAGGAACACTACCATTGTGTAACACTACCCCGGAGGAATACAGTACTTGAGGAACACTACCATTGTGTAACACTACCACAGAGGAACGCAGTACTGGAGGAACACTACCATTGTGTAACACTACCCCGGAGGAACACAGGACTGGAGGAACACTACCATTGTGTAACACTACCACAGAGGAACGCAGTAATGGAGGAACTCTACCATTGTGTAACACTACCCAGGAGGAACACAGGACTGGAGGAACACTACCATTGTGTACTACTACCCCGGAGTAACACAGGACTGGAGGAACACTACCATTGTGTAACACTACCGCGGAGGAACACAGGACTGGAGGAACACTACAATTGTGTAACACTACCAGAGAGGAACACAGGACTGGAGGAACACTACCATTGTGTAACACTACACCGGAGGAACAGAGGACTGTAAGAACACTACCATTGTGTAACACTACCCCGGAGGAACACAGTACTGGAGGAACACTACCATTGTGTAACACTACCGCGGAGGAACAGAGGACTGGAGGAACACTACCATTGTGTAACACTATCCCGGAGGAACACTACCATTGTGTAACACTACCATTGTGTAACTCTTCCCTGGAGGAACACTAACATTGTGTAACACTACCCCAGAGGAACACAGTACTGGAGGAACAGAGGACTGGAGGAATACTACCATTATGAAACACTACCCCGGAGGAACAGAGGACTGGAGGAACACTACCATTGTGTAACACTACCCCGGAGGAACAGAGGACTGGAGGAACACTACCATTGTGTAACACTACCCAGGAGGAACAGAGGACTGGAGGAACACTACAATTGTGTAACACTACCCGGGAGGAACAGAGGACTGGAGGAACACTACTACTGTGTAACACTACACCGGAGTAACATAGGACTGGAGGAACACTACCATTGTGTAACACTACCATTGTGTAACACTACCCCGGAGGAACAGAGGACTGGAGGAACACTACCATTGTGTAACACTACCCCGGAGGAACATAGGAATGGAGGAACACTACCATTGTGTAACACTACCCCGGAGGAACACAGGACTGGAGGAACACTACCATTGTGTAACACTAACCCGGAGGAACAGAGGACTGGAGGAACACTACCATTGTGTAACACTACCCCAGAGGAACACAGGACTGGAGGAACACTACCATTGTGTAACACTATCGCGGAGGAACAGAGGACTGGAGGAACACTACCATTGTGTAACACTACCCCGGAGGAACACAGGACTGGAGGAACACTACCATTGGGTAACACTATCGCGGAGGAACAGAGGACTGGAGGAACACTACCATTGTGTAACACTACCATGGAGGAACAGAGGACTGGAGGAACACTACCATTGTGTAACACTACCCCGGAGGAACACAGTACTGGAGGAACACTACCATTGTGTAACACTACCCCGGAGGAACACAGTACTGGAGGAACACTACCATTGTGTAACACTACCCTGGAGGAACAGAGGACTGGATGAACACTACCATTGTGTAACACTACTTCGGAGGAACACAGTACTGGAGGAACACTACCATTGTGTAACACTATCCAGGAGGAACACTACCATTGTGTAACACTACCATTGTGTAACACTACCATTGTGTAACACTTCCCTGGAGGAACACTACCATTGTGTAACACTACCCCGGAGGAAGAGAGGACTGGAGGAACACTACCATTGTGTAACACTACCCCGGAGGAACAGAGGACTGGAGGAACACTACCATTGTGTAACACTACCCCGGTGGAACACTACCATTGTGTAACACTACCATTATGAAACACTACCCCGGTGGAACACTACCATTGTGTAACACTACCATTGTGTAACACTACCCCGACGAAGCAACAAACGACTGGAGGAACACTACCATTGTGTAACACTACCCCGGTGGAAGAGAGGACTGGAGGAACACTACCATTGTGTAACACTACCCTGGAGGAACAGAGGACTGGAGGAACACTACCATTGTGTAACTCTACCTCGGAGGAACAGAGGACTGGAGGAACACTACCATTGTGTAACACTACCCCGGAGGAACAGAGGACTGGAGGAACACTACCATTGAGTAACACTACCCAGGAGGAACAGAGGACTGGAGGAACACTACCATTGTGTAACACTACCCCGGAGGAACACAGTACTGGAGGAACACTACCATTGTGTAACACTACCCCGGAGGAACATAGGACTGGAGGAACACTACCATTGTGTAACACTACCCCGGAGGAACACAGGACTGGAGGAACACTACCATTGTGTAACACTAACCCGGAGGAACAGAGGACTGGAGGAACACTACCATTGTGTAACACTACCCCAGAGGAACACAGGACTGGAGGAACACTACCATTGTGTAACACTATCGCGGAGGAACAGAGGACTGGAGGAACACTACCATTGTGTAACACTACCCCGGAGGAACACAGGACTGGAGGAACACTACCATTGTGTAACACTATCGCGGAGGAACAGAGGACTGGAGGAACACTACCATTGTGTAACACTACCATGGAGGAACAGAGGACTGGAGGAACACTACCATTGTGTAACACTACCCCGGAGGAACACAGTACTGGAGGAACACTACCATTGTGTAACACTACCCCGGAGGAACACAGTACTGGAGGAACACTACCATTGTGTAACACTACCCTGGAGGAACAGAGGACTGGATGAACACTACCATTGTGTAACACTACTTCGGAGGAACACAGTACTGGAGGAACACTACCATTGTGTAACACTACCATTGTGTAACACTACCATTGTGTAACACTTCCCTGGAGGAACACTACCATTGTGTAACACTACCCCGGAGGAACAGAGGACTGGAGGAACACTACCATTGTGTAACACTACCCCGGTGGAACACTACCATTGTGTAACACTACCATTATGAAACACTACCCCGGAGGAACACTACCATTGTGTAACACTACCATTGTGTAACACTACCCCGACGAAGCAACAGACGACTGGAGGAACACTACCATTGTGTAACACTACCCCGGAGGAAGAGAGGACTGGAGGAACACTACCATTGTGTAACACTACCCTGGAGGAACAGAGGACTGGAGGAACACTACCATTGTGTAACTCTACCTCGGAGGAACAGAGGACTGGAGGAACACTACCATTGTGTAACACTACCCCGGAGGAACAGAGGACTGGAGGAACACTACCATTGAGTAACACTACCCAGGAGGAACAGAGGACTGGAGGAACACTACCATTGTGTAACACTACCCCGGAGGAACACAGTACTGGAGGAACACTACCATTGTGTAACACTACCCCGGAGGAACAGAGGACTGGAGGAACACTACCATTGAGTAACACTACCCCGGAGGAACAGAGGACTGGAGGAACACTACCATTGTGTAACACTACCCTGGAGGAACAGAGGACTGGAGGAACACTACCATTGTGTAACACTATCGCGGAGGAACAGAGGACTGGAGGAACACTACCATTGTGTAACACTACCCCTGAGGAACAGAGGACTGGAGGAACACTACCATTGTGTAACACTACCCCGGAGGAACAGAGGACTGGAGGAAAACTACCATTGTGTAACACTACCCCGCAGGAACAGAGGACTGGAGGAACACTACCATTGAGTAACACTACCCCGGAGGAACACAGTACTGGAGGAACACTACCATTGTGTAACACTACCCTGGAGGAACACAGTACGGGAGGAACACTACCATTGTGTAACACTACCCCGGACGAACACAGTACTGGAGGAACACAGTATTGGAGGAACACTACCATTGTGTAACACTACCACGGAGGAACACAGGACTGGAGGAACACTACCGTTGTGTAACACTACCCCGGAGGAACACAGTACTGGAGGAACACTACAGTTCTGTAACACTACCCTGGAGGAACACAGGACTGGAGGAACACTACCATTGTGTAACACTACCCTGGAGGAACACAGGACTGTAGGAACACTACCATTGTGTAACACTACACCAGAGGAACACAGGACTGGAGGAACACTACACAGGAGGAATAATACACTGGAGGAACACTACGAAGGAGGAAGACTACACAGGAGGAACACTACCCAGGAGGAACACTACCCAGGAGGAACACTACACAGGAGCAACACTACCCTGAAGGAACACTGCCCAGGAGGAACGCTACCCAGGAGGAACACTACCCAGGAGGAACACTACCAAGGAGGAACACTACGCAGGAGGAACACTACCCAGGAGGAACAATACCCAGTAGGAACACTGTCCAGGAGGAACACTACCCAGGAGGAACACTACCCAGGAGGAACAATACCCAGGAGGAACACTACCCAGGAGGAACACTACCTAGGAGGAACAATACCCAGAAGGAACACTACCCAGGAGGAACACTACCCAGGAGGAACACTACACAGGAGGAACACTACTCAGGAGTAACACTACCCAGGAGGAACACTACCCAGGAGGAACACTACCCAGGAGGAACACTACCCAGGAGGAACACTTCCATTGTGTAACACTGCCCCGGAGGAATACAGTACTTGAGGAACACTACCATTGTGTAACACTACCCCGAAGTAACACAGGACTGGAGGAACACTACCATTGTGTAACACTACCGCGGAGGAACACAGGACTGGAGGAACACTACCATTGTGTAACACTACCCGGGAGGAACACAGTACTTTAGGAACACTACCATTGTGTAACACTACCCCGGAGGAACACAGGACTGGAGGAA
This sequence comes from Cherax quadricarinatus, assembly GCF_038502225.1. Classification (NCBI taxonomy): domain Eukaryota; kingdom Metazoa; phylum Arthropoda; class Malacostraca; order Decapoda; family Parastacidae; genus Cherax; species Cherax quadricarinatus. Next base: position 195,415 of record NW_027195167.1, read on the forward strand.
CACTACCATTGTGTAACACTAACCCGGAGGAACAGAGGACTGGAGGAACACTACCATTGTGTAACACTACCCCAGAGGAACACAGGACTGGAGGAACACTACCATTGTGTAACACTATCGCGGAGGAACAGAGGACTGGAGGAACACTACCATTGTGTAACACTACCCCGGAGGAACACAGGACTGGAGGAACACTACCATTGTGTAACACTATCGCGGAGGAACAGAGGACTGGAGGAACACTACCATTGTGTAACACTACCATGGAGGAACAGAGGACTGGAGGAACACTACCATTGTGTAACACTACCCCGGAGGAACACAGTACTGGAGGAACACTACCATTGTGTAACACTACCCCGGAGGAACACAGTACTGGAGGAACACTACCATTGTGTAACACTACCCTGGAGGAACAGAGGACTGGATGAACACTACCATTGTGTAACACTACTTCGGAGGAACACAGTACTGGAGGAACACTACCATTGTGTAACACTACCATTGTGTAACACTACCATTGTGTAACACTTCCCTGGAGGAACACTACCATTGTGTAACACTACCCCGGAGGAAGAGAGGACTGGAGGAACACTACCATTGTGTAACACTACCCCGGAGGAAGAGAGGACTGGAGGAACACTACCATTGTGTAACACTACCCCGGTGGAACACTACCATTGTGTAACACTACCATTATGAAACACTACCCCGGAGGAACACTACCATTGTGTAACACTACCATTGTGTAACACTACCCCGACGAAGCAACAGACGACTGGAGGAACACTACCATTGTGTAACACTACCCCGGAGGAAGAGAGGACTGGAGGAACACTACCATTGTGTAACACTACCCTGGAGGAACAGAGGACTGGAGGAACACTACCATTGTGTAACTCTACCTCGGAGGAACAGAGGACTGGAGGAACACTACCATTGTGTAACACTACCCCGGAGGAACAGAGGACTGGAGGAACACTACCATTGAGTAACACTACCCAGGAGGAACAGAGGACTGGAGGAACACTACCATTGTGTAACACTACCCCGGAGGAACACAGTACTGGAGGAACACTACCATTGTGTAACACTTCCCCGGAGGAACAGAGGACTGGAGGAACACTACCATTGAGTAACACTACCCCGGAGGAACAGAGGACTGGAGGAACACTACCATTGTGTAACACTACCCTGGAGGAACAGAGGACTGGAGGAACACTACCATTGTGTAACACTATCGCGGAGGAACAGAGGACTGGAGGAACACTACCATTGTGTAACACTACCCCTGAGGAACAGAGGACTGGAGGAACACTACCATTGTGTAACACTACCCCGGAGGAACAGAGGACTGGAGGAAAACTACCATTGTGTAACACTACCCCGCAGGAACAGAGGACTGGAGGAACACTACCATTGAGTAACACTACCCCGGAGGAACACAGTACTGGAGGAACACTACCATTGTGTAACACTACCCTGGAGGAACACAGTACGGGAGGAACACTACCATTGTGTAACACTACCCCGGACGAACACAGTACTGGAGGAGCACAGTATTGGAGGAACACTACCATTGTGTAACACTACCACGGAGGAACACAGGACTGGAGGAACACTACCGTTGTGTAACACTACCCCGGAGGAACACAGTACTGGAGGAACACTACAGTTCTGTAACACTACCCTGGAGGAACACAGGACTGGAGGAACACTACCATTGTGTAACACTACCCTGGAGGAACACAGGACTGTAGGAACACTACCATTGTGTAACACTACACCAGAGGAACACAGGACTGGAGGAACACTACACAGGAGGAATAATACACTGGAGGAACACTACGAAGGAGGAAGACTACACAGGAGGAACACTACCCAGGAGGAACACTACCCAGGAGGAACACTACACAGGAGCAACACTACCCTGAAGGAACACTGCCCAGGAGGAACGCTACCCAGGAGGAACACTACCCAGGAGGAACACTACCAAGGAGGAACACTACGCAGGAGGAACACTACCCAGGAGGAACAATACCCAGTAGGAACACTGTCCAGGAGGAACACTACCCAGGAGGAACACTACCCAGGAGGAACAATACCCAGGAGGAACACTACCCAGGAGGAACACTACCTAGGAGGAACAATACCCAGAAGGAACACTACCCAGGAGGAACACTACCCAGGAGGAACACTACACAGGAGGAACACTACTCAGGAGTAACACTACCCAGGAGGAACACTACCCAGGAGGAACACTACCCAGGAGGAACACTACCCAGGAGGAACACTTCCATTGTGTAACACTGCCCCGGAGGAATACAGTACTTGAGGAACACTACCATTGTGTAACACTACCCCGAAGTAACACAGGACTGGAGGAACACTACCATTGTGTAACACTACCGCGGAGGAACACAGGACTGGAGGAACACTACCATTGTGTAACACTACCCGGGAGGAACACAGTACTTGAGGAACACTACCATTGTGTAACACTACCCGGGAGGAACACAGTACTGGAGGAACACTACCATTGTGTAACACTACCCAGGAGGAACAGAGGACTGGAGGAACACTACCATTGTGTAACACTACTTCGGAGGAACACAGTACTGGAGGAACACTACCATTGTGTAACACTATCCCGGAGGAACACTACCATTGTGTAACACTACCATTGTGTAACACTACCATTGTGTAACACTTCCCTGGAGGAACACTACCATTGTGTAGCACTACCCCGGAGGAAGAGAGGACTGGAGGAACACTACCATTGTGTAACACTACCCCGGAGGAACAGAGGACTGGAGGAACACTACCATTGTGTAACACTACCCCGGTGGAACACTACCATTGTGTAACACTACCATTATGAAACACTACCCCGGTGGAACACTACCATTGTGTAACACTACCACAGATGAACGCAGTACTGGAGGAACACTACCATTGTGGAACACTACCACAGAGGAACGCAGTACTGGAGGAACACTACCATTGTGTAACACTACCCCGGAGGAACACATGACTGGTGGAACACTACCATTGTGTAACACTACCCCGGAGGAATACAGTACTTGAGGAACACTACCATTGTGTAACACTACCACAGAGGAACGCAGTACTGGAGTAACACTACCATTGTGTAACACTACCACAGAGGAACGCAGTACTGGAGGAACACTACCATTGTGTAACACTACCCCGGAGGAACACAGTACTGGAGGAACACTACAGTTCTGTAACACTACCCTGGAGGAACACAGGACTGGAGGAACACTACCATTGTGTAACACTACCCTGGAGGAACACAGGACTGTAGGAACACTACCATTGTGTAACACTACACCAGAGGAACACAGGACTGGAGGAACACTACACAGGAGGAATAATACACTGGAGGAACACTACGAAGGAGGAAGACTACACAGGAGGAACACTACCCAGGAGGAACACTACCCAGGAGGAACACTACACAGGAGCAACACTACCCTGAAGGAACACTGCCCAGGAGGAACGCTACCCAGGAGGAACACTACCCAGGAGGAACACTACCAAGGAGGAACACTACGCAGGAGGAACACTACCCACGAGGAACAATACCCAGTAGGAACACTGTCCAGGAGGAACACTACCCAGGAGGAACACTACCCAGGAGGAACAATACCCAGGAGGAACACTACCCAGGAGGAACACTACCTAGGAGGAACAATACCCAGAAGGAACACTACCCAGGAGGAACACTACCCAGGAGGAACACTACACAGGAGGAACACTACTCAGGAGTAACACTACCCAGGAGGAACACTACCCAGGAGGAACACTACCCAGGAGGAACACTACCCAGGAGGAACACTTCCATTGTGTAACACTGCCCCGGAGGAATACAGTACTTGAGGAACACTACCATTGTGTAACACTACCCCGAAGTAACACAGGACTGGAGGAACACTACCATTGTGTAACACTACCGCGGAGGAACACAGGACTGGAGGAACACTACCATTGTGTAACACTACCCGGGAGGAACACAGTACTTGAGGAACACTACCATTGTGTAACACTACCCGGGAGGAACACAGTACTGGAGGAACACTACCATTGTGTAACACTACCCAGGAGGAACAGAGGACTGGAGGAACACTACCATTGTGTAACACTACTTCGGAGGAACACAGTACTGGAGGAACACTACCATTGTGTAACACTATCCCGGAGGAACACTACCATTGTGTAACACTACCATTGTGTAACACTACCATTGTGTAACACTTCCCTGGAGGAACACTACCATTGTGTAGCACTACCCCGGAGGAAGAGAGGACTGGAGGAACACTACCATTGTGTAACACTACCCCGGAGGAACAGAGGACTGGAGGAACACTACCATTGTGTAACACTACCCCGGTGGAACACTACCATTGTGTAACACTACCATTATGAAACACTACCCCGGTGGAACACTACCATTGTGTAACACTACCACAGATGAACGCAGTACTGGAGGAACACTACCATTGTGGAACACTACCACAGAGGAACGCAGTACTGGAGGAACACTACCATTGTGTAACACTACCCCGGAGGAACACATGACTGGAGGAACACTACCATTGTGTAACACTACCCCGGAGGAATACAGTACTTGAGGAACACTACCATTGTGTAACACTACCACAGAGGAACGCAGTACTGGAGTAACACTACCATTGTGTAACACTACCACAGAGGAACGCAGTACTGGAGGAACACTACCATTGTGTAACACTACCCCGGAGGAACACATGACTGGAGGAACACTACCATTGTGTAACACTACCACAGAGGAACGCAGTAATGGAGGAACTCTACCATTGTGTAACACTACCCCGGAGGAACACAGGACTGGAGGAACACTACCATTGTGTACTACTACCCCGGAGTAACACAGGACTGGAGGAACACTACCATTGTGTAACACTACCGCGGAGGAACACAGGACTGGAGGAACACTACAATTGTGTAACACTACCAGAGAGGAACACAGGACTGGAGGAACACTACCATTGTGTAACACTACCCCGGAGGAACAGAGGACTGTAAGAACACTACCATTGTGTAACACTACCCCGGAGGAACACAGTACTGGAGGAACACTACCATTGTGTAACACTACCGCGGAGGAACAGAGGACTGGAGGAACACTACCATTGTGTAACACTATCCCGGAGGAACACTACCATTGTGTAACACTACCATTGTGTAACTCTTCCCTGGAGGAACACTAACATTGTGTAGCACTACCCCAGAGGAACACAGTACTGGAGGAACAGAGGACTGGAGGAATACTACCATTATGAAACACTACCCCGGAGGAACAGAGGACTGGAGGAACACTACCATTGTGTAACACTACCCCGGAGGAACAGAGGACTGGAGGAACACTACCATTGTGTAACACTACCCAGGAGGAACAGAGGACTGGAGGAACACTACAATTGTGTAACACTACCCGGGAGGAACAGAGGACTGGAGGAACACTACTATTGTGTAACACTACACCGGAGTAACATAGGACTGGAGGAACACTACCATTGCGTAACACTACCATTGTGTAACACTACCCAGGAGGAACAGAGGACTGGAGGAACACTACAATTGTGTAACACTACCCAGGAGGAACAGAGGACTGGAGGAACACTACAATTGTGTAACACTACCCCGGAGGAACAGAGGACTGGAGGAACACTACCATTGTGTAACACTACCCCGGAGGAACATAGGACTGGAGGAACACTACCATTGTGTAACACTACCCCGGAGGAACACAGGACTGGAGGAACACTACCATTGTGTAACACTAACCCGGAGGAACAGAGGACTGGAGGAACACTACCATTGTGTAACACTACCCCAGAGGAACACAGGACTGGAGGAACACTACCATTGTGTAACACTATCGCGGAGGAACAGAGGACTGGAGGAACACTACCATTGTGTAACACTACCCCGGAGGAACACAGGACTGGAGGAACACTACCATTGTGTAACACAATCGCGGAGGAACAGAGGACTGGAGGAACACTACCATTGTGTAACACTACCATGGAGGAACAGAGGACTGGAGGAACACTACCATTGTGTAACACTACCCCGGAGGAACACAGTACTGGAGGAACACTACCATTGTGTAACACTACCCCGGAGGAACACAGTACTGGAGGAACACTACCATTGTGTAACACTACCCTGGAGGAACAGAGGACTGGATGAACACTACCATTGTGTAACACTACTTCGGAGGAACACAGTACTGGAGGAACACTACCATTGTGTAACACTATCCAGGAGGAACACTACCATTGTGTAACACTACCATTGTGTAACACTACCATTGTGTAACACTTCCCTGGAGGAACACTACCATTGTGTAACACTACCCCGGAGGAAGAGAGGACTGGAGGAACACTACCATTGTGTAACACTACCCCGGAGGAACAGAGGACTGGAGGAACACTACCATTGTGTAACACTACCCCGGTGGAACACTACCATTGTGTAACACTACCATTGTGTAACACTACCCCGACGAAGCAACAGACGACTGGAGGAACACTACCATTGTGTAACACTACCCCGGAGGAAGAGAGGACTGGAGGAACACTACCATTGTGTAACACTACCCTGGAGGAACAGAGGACTGGAGGAACACTACCATTGTGTAACTCTACCTCGGAGGAACAGAGGACTGGAGGAACACTACCATTGTGTAACACTACCCCGGAGGAACAGAGGACTGGAGGAACACTACCATTGAGTAACACTACCCAGGAGGAACAGAGGACTGGAGGAACACTACCATTGTGTAACACTACCCCGGAGGAACACAGTACTGGAGGAACACTACCATTGTGTAACACTACCCCGGAGGAACAGAGGACTGGAGGAACACTACCATTGAGTAACACTACCCCGGAGGAACAGAGGACTGGAGGAACACTACCATTGTTTAACACTACCCTGGAGGAACAGAGGACTGGAGGAACACTACCATTGTGTAACACTATCGCGGAGGAACAGAGGACTGGAGGAACGCTACCATTGTGTAACACTACCCCGAAGGAACAGAGGACTGGAGGAACACTACCATTGTGTAACACTACCCCTGAGGAACAGAGGACTGGAGGAACACTACCATTGTGTAACACTACCCCGGAGGAACAGAGGACTGGAGGAAAACTACCATTGTGTAACACTACCCCGCAGGAACAGAGGACTGGAGGAACACTACCATTGAGTAACACTACCCCGGAGGAACACAGTACTGGAGGAACACTACCATTGTGTAACACTACCCTGGAGGAACACAGTACGGGAGGAACACTACCATTGTGTAACACTACCCCGGACGAACACAGTACTGGAGGAACACAGTATTGGAGGAACACTACCATTGTGTAACACTACCACGGAGGAACACAGGACTGGAGGAACACTACCGTTGTGTAACACTACCCCGGAGGAACACAGTACTGGAGGAACACTACAGTTCTGTAACACTACCCTGGAGGAACACAGGACTGGAGGAACACTACCATTGTGTAACACTACCCTGGAGGAACACAGGACTGTAGGAACACTACCATTGTGTAACACTACACCAGAGGAACACAGGACTGGAGGAACACTACACAGGAGGAATAATACACTGGAGGAACACTACGAAGGAGGAAGACTACACAGGAGGAACACTACCCAGGAGGAACACTACCCAGGAGGAACACTACACAGGAGCAACACTACCCTGAAGGAACACTGCCCAGGAGGAACGCTACCCAGGAGGAACACTACCCAGGAGGAACACTACCAAGGAGGAACACTACGCAGGAGGAACACTACCCAGGAGGAACAATACCCAGTAGGAACACTGTCCAGGAGGAACACTACCCAGGAGGAACACTACCCAGGAGGAACAATACCCAGGAGGAACACTACCCAGGAGGAACACTACCTAGGAGGAACAATACCCAGAAGGAACACTACCCAGGAGGAACACTACCCAGGAGGAACACTACCCAGGAGGAACACTACTCAGGAGTAACACTACCCAGGAGGAACACTACCCAGGAGGAACACTACCCAGGAGGAACACTACCCAGGAGGAACACTTCCATTGTGTAACACTGCCCCGGAGGAATACAGTACTTGAGGAACACTACCATTGTGTAACACTACCCGGGAGGAACACAGTACTTGAGGAACACTACCATTGTGTAACACTACCCGGGAGGAACACAGGACTGGAGGAACACTACCATTGTGTAACACTACCCGGGAGGAACACAGTACTTGAGGAACACTACCATTGTGTAACACTACCCGGGAGGAACACAGGACTGGAGGAACACTACCATTGTGTAACACTACCCCGGAGGAACACAGGACTGGAGGAACACTACCATTTTGTAACACTACCCCGGAGTAACACAGTACTTGTGGAACACTACCATTGTGTAACACTACCCTGGAGGAACACAGTACTGGAGGAACACTACCATTTTGTAACACTACCCCGGAGGAACAGAGGACTGGAGGAACACTACCATTGTGTAACACTACTTCGGAGGAACACAGTACTGGAGGAACACTACCATTGTGTAACACTATCCCGGAAGGAACAGTACCATTGTGTAACACTACCATTGTGTAACACAACCATTGTTTAACACTTCCCTGGAGGAACACTATCATTGTGTAACACTACCCCGGTGGAACACTACCATTGTGTAACACTACCCGGAGGAACAGAGGACTGGAGGAACACTACCATTGTGTAACACTACTGCGGAGGAACTCAGGACTGGAGGAACACTACCATTGTGTAACACTACTGCGGAGGAACTCAGGACTGGAGGAACACTACCATTGTGTAACACTACCCCGGAGGAACACAGTACTGGAGGAACACTACCATTGTGTAACACTGCCCCAGAGGAATACAGTACTTGAGGAACACTACCATTGTGGAACACTACCACAGAGGAACGCAGTACTGGAGGAACACTACCATTGTGTAACACTACCCCGGAGGAATACAGTACTTGAGGAACACTACCATTGTGTAACACTACCACAGAGGAACGCAGTACTGGAGGAACACTACCATTGTGTAACACTACCCCGGAGGAACACAGGACTGGAGGAACACTACCATTGTGTAACACTACCCCAGAGGAACACAGTACTGGAGGAACACTACCATTGTGTGGAGGAACACAGTACTGGAGGAACACTTCCATTGTGTAACACCCCGGAGGAACACAGTACTTGAGGAACACTACCATTGTGTAACACTACCACAGAGGAACGCAGTACTGGAGGAACACTACCATTGTGTAACACTACCCCGGAGGAACACAGGACTGGAGGAACACTACCATTGTGTAACACTACCGCAGAGGAACACAGTACTGGAGGAACACTACCATTGTGTAACACTACCCCGGAGGAATACAGTACTTGAGGAACACTACCATTGTGTAACACTACCCGGAGTAACACAGGACTGGAGGAACACTACCATTGTGTAACACTACCGCGGAGGAACACAGGAATGGAGGAACACTACCATTGTGTAACACTACCGCGGAGGAACACAGGACTGGAGGAACACTACCATTGTGTAACACTACGACCGCGGAGGAACAGAGGACTGGAGGAACACTACCATTGTGTAACACTACCCCGGAGGAACACAGTACTGGAGGAACACTACCCTTGTGTATCACGATCCCGGAGGAACACTACCCTGGTGTAACACTACCATGGTGGAACACTACCAGTGTGTAACTCTTCCCTGGAGGAACACTACCATTGTGTAACACTACCCCAGAGGAACACAGTACAGGAGGAACAGAGGACTGGAGGAACACTACCATTATGAAACACTACCCCGGTGAAACACTACCATTGTGTAACACTACCCCGGAGGAACAGAGGACTGGAGGAACACTACCATTGTGTAACACTACCCCGGAGGAACAGAGGACTGGAGGAACACTACCATTGTGTAACACTACCCCGGAGGAACACAGGACTGGAGGAACACTACCATTGTGTAACACTATCCAGGAGGAACAGAGGACTGGAGGAACACTACCATTGTGTAACACTACCCCGGAGGAACACAGGACTGGAGGAACACTACCATTGTGTAACACTACCCCGGAGGAACACAGTACTGGAGGAACACTACCATTGTGTAACACTACCCCGGAGGAACACAGGACAGGAGGAACACTACCATTGTGTAACACTACCCCGGAGGAATACAGCACCTGAGGAACACTACCAATGTGTAACACTACCACAGAGGAACGTAGTACTGGAGGAACACTACCATTGTGTAACACTACCCCGGAGGAACACAGGACTGGAGGAACACTACCATTGTGTAACACTACCCCGGAGTAACACAGGACTGGAGGAACACTACCATTGTGTAACACTACAGCAGAGGAACACGGGACTGGAGGAACACTACCATTGTGTAACACTACCGCGGAGGAACACAGGACTGGAGGAACACTACCAATGTGTAATACTACCCCGGAGAAACAGAGGACTGTAGGAACACTACCATTGTGTTTCACTTCCCCGGAGGAACACAGTACTGGAGGAACACTACCATTGTGTAACACTACCCCGGTGGAACACTACCATTGTGTAACACTACCATTATGAAGCACTACCCCGGTGGAACTCTACCATTGTGTAACACTAAAATTGTGTAACACTACCCCGAAGTAACAGACGACTGGAGGAACACTACCATTGTGTAACACTATCCCGGAGGAAGAGAGGACTGGAGGAACACTACCATTGTGTAACACTACCCTGGAGGAACAGAGGACTGGAATAACACTACCATTGTGTAACACTACCCCGGAGGAACAGAGGACTGGAGGAACACTACGATTGTGTAACACTACCCTGGAGGAACAGAGGACAGGAGTAACACTACCATTGTGTAATACTACCCTGGAGGAACAGAGGACTGGAGTAACACTACCATTGTGTAACACTACCCCTGAGGAACACAGGACTGGAGGAACACTACCTTTGTGTAACACTACCCCGGAGGAACACAGTACTGGAGGAACACTACCATTGTGTAACAATACCCGGGAGGAACACAGTACTGGAGGAACACTACCATTGCGTAACACTACCCTGGAAGAACAGAGGACTGGAGGAACATTACATTTTTGTAACACTACCCCGGAGGAACACAGAACTGGAGGAACACTACCATTGTGTAACACTACCTCGGAGGAACACAGTACTGGAGGAACACTTCCATTGTGTAACACTGCCCCGGAGGAATACAGTACTTGAGGAACACTACCATTGTGTAACACAACCACAGAGGAACGCAGTACTGGAGGAACACTACCATTGTGTAACACCATCCCGGAGGAACACAGGACTGGAGGAACACTACCATTGTGTAACACCATCCCGGAGGAACACAGGACTGGAAGAACACTACCATTGTGTAACACTACCTCGGAGTAACACAGGACTGGAGGAACACTACCATTGTGTAACACTACCGCGGAGGAAAACAGGACTGGAGGAACACTACCCATGTGTAACACTACCCCGGAGGAACACAGTACTTGATGAACACTGCCATTGTGTAACACTACCACAGAGGAACGCAGTACTGGAGGAACACTACCATTGTGTAACACTACCCCGGAGGAACACAGGACTGGAGGAACACTACCATTGTGTAACACTACCCCGGAGTTACACAGGACTGGAGGAACACTACCATTGTGTAACACTACCGCGGAGGAACACAGGACTGGAGGAACACTACCATTGTGTAACACTACACCGGAGGAACACAGTACTTGATGAACACTGCCATTGTGTAACACTACCCCGGAGGAACACAGTACTGGAGGAACACTACCATTGTGTAACACTACCCCGGAGGAACACAGTACTGGAGGAACACTACCATTGTGTAACACAACCCCAGAGGAACACAGTACTGGAGGAACACTACCATTGTGTAACACTACCCCGGAGGAACACAGTACTGGAAGAACACTACCATTGTGTAACACTACCCTGGAGGAACAGAGGACTGGAGGAACACTACCATTGTGTAACACTACACCGGAGGAACAGAGGACTGGAGGAACACTACCATTGTGTAACACTACTTCGGAGGAAAACAGTACTGGAGGAACACTACCATTGTGTAACACTATCCCGGAGGAACACTACCATTGTGTAACACTACCATTGTGTAACACTACCATTGTGTAACACTACCATTGTGTAACACTTCCCTGGAGGAACACTACCATTGTGTAACACTACCCCAGAAGAAGAGAGGACTGGAGGAACACTGCCATTGTGTAATACTACCCCGGAGGAACAGAGGACTGGAGGAACACTACCATTGTGTAACACTACCCCGGTGGAACACTACCATTGTGTAACACTACCATTATGAAACACTACCCCGGTGGAACTCTACCATTGTGTAACACTAAAATTGTGTAACACTACCCCGAAGTAACAGACGACTGGAGGAACACTACCATTGTGTAACACTACCCTGGAGGAACAGAGGACTGGAATAACACTACCATTGTGTAACACTACCCCGGAGGAACAGAGGACTGGAGGAACACTACGATTGTGTAACACTACCCTGGAGGAACAGAGGACAGGAGTAACACTACCATTGTGTAATACTACCCTGGAGGAACAGAGGACTGGAGTAACACTACCATTGTGTAACACTACCCCTGAGGAACACAGGACTGGAGGAACACTACCATTGTGTAACACTACCCCGGAGGAACACAGTACTGGAGGAACACTACCATTGCGTAACACTACCCTGGAGGAACAGAGGACTGGAGGAACACTACATTTTTGTAACACTACCCCGGAGGAACACAGAACTGGAGGAACACTACCATTGTGTAACACTACCCCGGAGGAACACAGTACTGGAGGAACACTTCCATTGTGTAACACTGCCCCGGAGGAATACAGTACTTGAGGAACACTACCATTGTGTAACACAACCACAGAGGAACGCAGTACTGGAGGAACACTACCATTGTGTAACACCATCCCGGAGGAACACAGGACTGGAGGAACACTACCATTGTGTAACACTACCCCGGAGTAACAGAGGACTGGAGGAACACTACCATTGTGTAACACTACCGCGGAGGAACACAGGACAGGAGGAACACTACCATTGTGTAACACTACACCGGAGGAACACAGTACTTGATGAACACTGCCATTGTGTAACACTACCCCGGAGGAACACAGTACTGGAGGAACACTACCATTGTGTAACACTACCCCGGAGGAACACAGTACTGGAGGAACACTACCATTGTGTAACACTACTCCGGAGGAACACAGTACTGGATGAACACTTCCATTGTGTAACACTGCCCCGGAGGAATACAGTACTTGAGGAACACTACCATTTTGTAACACTACCACAGAGGAACGCAGTACTGGAGGAACTCTACTATTGTGTAACACTACCCCGGAGGAACACAGGACTGGAGGAACACTTCCATTGTGTAACACTACCCCAGAGTAACACAGGACTGGAGGAACACTACCATTGTGTAACACTACCGCGGAGGAACACAGGACTGGAGGAACACTACCATTGTGTAACACTACCCCGGAGGAACACAGGACTGGAGGAACACTACCATTGTGTAACACTACCCCGGAGGAACAGAGGACTGTAGGAACACTACCATTGTGTAACACTACCCCGGAGGAACACAGTACAGGAGGAACACTACCATTGTGTAACACTACCGCGGAGGAACAGAGGACTGGAGGAACACTACCATTGTGTAGCACTACTTCGGAAGAACACAGTACTGGAGGAACACTACCATTGTCTAACACTATCCCGGAGGAACACTACCATTGTGTAACACTACCATTGTGTAACACTACCATTGTGTAACTCTTCCCTGGAGGAACACTATCATTGTGTAACACTACCCCAGAGGAACACAGTACTGGACGAACAGAGGACTGGAGAAACACTACCATTATGAAACACTACCCCGGTTGAACACTACCATTGTGTAACACTACCCCGGAGGAACAGAGGAATGGAGGAACACTACCATTGTGTAACACTATTCCGGAGGAACAGAGGACTGGAGGAACACTACCATTGTGTAACACTACCCCGGAGGAACAGAGGACTGGAGGAACACTGCCATTGTGTAACACTACCCCGGAGTAACACAGTACTTGAGGAACACTACCATTGTGTAACACTACACGGTAGGAACACAGTACTGGACGAACACTACCATTGTGTAACACTACCCCGGAGGAACACAGTACTGGAGGAACACTTCCATTGTGTAACACTGCCACGGAGGAATACAGTACTTGAGGAACACTACCATAGTGTAAAACTACCACAGAGGAACGCAGTACTGGAGGAACACTACCATTGTGTAACACTACCCCGGAGGAACACAGGACTGGAGGAACACTACCATTGTGTAACACTACCACAGAGGAACGCAGTACTGGCGGAACACTACCATTGTGTAAAACTACCCCGGAGGAACACAGGACTGGAGGAACACTACCATTGTGTAACACTACCCCGGAGTAACACAGGACTGAAGGAACACTACCATTGTGTAACACTACCCCGGAGGAACACAGGACTGGAGGAACACTACCATTGTGTAACACTACCCCGGAGGAACACAGGACTGGAGGAACACTACCATTGTGTAACACTACCTCGGAGGAACACAGTACTGGAGGAACTCTACCATTGTGTAACACGACCGCGGAGGAACAGAGGACTGGAGGAACACTACCATTGTGTAACACTACTTCGGAGGAACACAGTACTGGAGGAACACTACCAGTGTGTAACACTATCCCGGAGGAACACTACCACTGTGTAACACTACAATTGTGTAACACTACCATTGTTTAACACTTCCCTGGAGGAACACTATCATTGTGTAACACTACCCCGGAGGAACACAGTACTGGAGGAACAAAGGACTGGAGGAACACTACCATTATGAAACACTACCCCGGTGGAACACTACCATTGTGTAACACTACCCCGGAGGAACAGAGGACTGGAGGAACACTACCATTGTGTAACACTACCCCAAAGGAACAGAGGACTGGAGGAACAGTACCATTGTGTAACACTACCCCGGAGTAACACAGGACTAGAGGAACACTACCATTGTGTAACACTACCGCAGTGGAACACAGTACTGGAGGAACACTACCATTGTGTAACACTACCCCGGAGGAACACAGTACTTGAGGACCACTACCATTGTGTAACACTACCCCGGAGGAACACAGTACTGGAGGAACACTACCATTGTGTAACACTACCCCGGAGGAACACAGTACTGGAGGAACACTACCATTGTGTAACACTGCCCCAGAGGAATACAGTACTTGAGGAACACTACAATTGTGTAACACTACCACAGAGGAACGCAGTACTCGAGGAACACTACAATTGTGTAACACTACCCCGGAGGAACACAGGACTGGAGGAATACTACCATTGTGTAACACAACCCCGGAGTAACACAGGACTGGAGGAACACTACCACTGTGTAACACTACCGCAGAGGAACACAGGACTGGAGGAACACTACCATTGTGTAACACTACCCCGGAGGAACACAGGACTGGAGGAACACTAACATTGTGTAACACTACCCCGGAGGAACAGAGGACTCTAGGAACACTACCATTGTGTTTCACTTCCCCGGAGGAACACAGTACTGGAGGAACACTACCATTGTGTAACACTACCGCGGAGGAACAGAGGACTGGAGGAACACTACCATTGTGTAACACTACTTCGGAAGAACACAGTACTGGAGGAACACTAGCATTGTGTAACACTATCCCGGAGGAACACTACCATTGTGTAACACTACCATTGTGTAACTCTTAACTGGAGGAACACTATCATTGTGTAACACTACCCCAGAGGAACACAGTACTGGAGGAACAGAGGACTGGAGGAACACTACCATTATGAAACACTACCCCGGTGGAAAACTACCATTGTGTAACAGTACCCCGGAGGAACAGAGGACTGGAGGAGAACTACCACTGTGTAACACTACTCCGGAGGAACAGAGGACTGGAGGAACACTACAATTGTGTAACACTACCCCGGAGTAACATAGGACTGGAGGAACACTACAATTGTGTAACACTACCCCGGAGTAACAGAGGACTGGAGGAACACTACCATTGTGTAACACTACCGCGGAGAAACACAGGACTGGAGGAACACTACCATCGTGTAACACTACCATTGTGTAACACTACCCCGGAGGAACAGAGGACTGGAGGAACACTACCATTGTGTAACACTACCCCTTAGGAACAGAGGACTGGAGGAACACTTCCATTGTGTAACACTACCCCGGAGGAACACAGGACTGGAGGAACATTACCATTGTGTAACACTAACCAGGAGGAACAGAGGACTGGAGGAACACTACCATTGTGTAACACTACGCCGGAGGAACACAGGACTGGAGTAACACTACCATTGTGTAACACTACCCCGGAGGAACACAGTACTGGAGGAACACTACCATTGTGTAACACTACCCCGGAGGAACACAGTACTGGAGGAACACTACCATTGAGTAACAGTACCCTGGAGGAACAGTGGACTGGATGAACACTACCATTGTGTAACACTACCCCGGAGGAACAGAGGACTGCAGGAACACTACCATTGTGTAACACTACTTCGGAGGAACACAGTACTGGAGGAACACTACCTTTGTGTAACACTATCCCGGAGGAATACTACCATTGTGTAACACTACCATTGTGTAACACTACCATTGTGTAACACTTCCCTGGAGGAACACTACCATTGAGTAACACTACCCCGGAAGAAGAGAGGACTGGAGGAACACTACCATTGTGTAACACTACCCCGGTGGAACACTACCATTGTGTAACACTACCATTATGAAACACTACCCCGGTGGAACACTACCATTGTGTAACACTAACATTGTGTAACACTACCCCGAAGTAACAGACGACTGGAGGAACACTACCATTGTGTAACACTACCCCGGAGGAAGAGAGGACTGGAGGAACACTACCATTGTGTAACACTACCCTGGAGGAACAGAGGACTGGAATAACACTACCATTGTGTAACACTACCCCGGAGGAACAGAGGACTGGAGGAACACTACGATTGTGTAACACTACCCTGGAGGAACAGAGGACTGGAGTAACACTACCATTGTGTAATACTACCCTGGAGGAACAGAGGACTGGAGTAACACTACCATTGTGTAACACTACCCCGGAGGAACACAGGACTGGAGGAACACTACCATTGTGTAACACTACTCCGGAGGAACACAGTACTGGAGGAACACTACCAATGTGTAACACTACCCTGGAGGAACACAGTACTGGAATAACACTACCATTGCGTAACACTACCCTGGAGGAACAGAGAACTGGAGGAACACTACATTTTTGTAACACTACCCCGGAGGAACACAGTACTGGAGGAACACTACCATTGTGTAACACTACCCCGGAGGAACACAGTACTGGACGAACACTTCCATTGTGTAACACTGCCCCGGAGGAATACAGTACTTGAGGAACACTACCATTGTGTAACACAACCACAGAGGAACGCAGTACTGGAGGAACACTACCATTGTGTAACACCATCCCGGAGGAACACAGGACTGGAGGAACACTACCATTGTGTAACACTACCTTGGAGTAACACAGGACTGGAGGAACACTACCATTGTGTAACACTACCGCAGAGAAACTCAGGACTGGAGGAACACTACCATTGTATAACACTACCCCTGAGGAACACAGTACTTGAGGACCACTACCATTGTGTAACACTACCCCGGAGGAACACAGTACTGGAGGAACACTACCATTGTGTAACACTACCCCGGAGTAACACAGGACTGGAGGAACACTACCATTGTGTAACACTACCGCGGAGGAACACAGGACTGGAGGAACACTACCATTGTGTAACACAACCCCGGAGGAACACAGTACTTGATGAACACTGCCATTGTGTAACACTACCACAGAGGAACGCAGTACTGGAGGAACACTACCATTGTGTAACACTACCCCGGAGGAACACAGGACTGGAGGAACACTACCATTGTGTAACACTACCCCAGAGTAACACAGGACTGGAGGAACACTACCATTGTGTAACACTACCACGGAGGAACACGGGACTGGAGGAACACTACCATTGTGTAACACTACCCCGGAGGAACACAGTACTTGATGAACACTGCCATTGTGTAACACTACCCCGGAGGAACACAGTACTGGAGGAACACTACCATTGTGTAACACTACCCCGGAGGAACACAGTACTGGAGGAACACTACCATTGTGTAACACTACCCCGGAGGAATACAGTACTGGATAAACACTTCCATTGTGTAACACTGCCCCGGAGGAATACAGTACTTGAGGAATACTACCATTGTGTAACACTACCACAGAGGAACGCAGTACTGGAGGAACACTACTATTGTGTAACACTACCCCGGAGGAACACAGGACTGGAGGAACACTACCATTTTGTAACACTACCACAGAGGAACGCAGTACTGGAGGAACTCTACCATTGTGTAACACTACCCCGGAGGAACACAGGACTGGAGGAACACTACCATTGTGTAACACTACCCCAGAGTAACACAGGACTGGAGGAACACTACCATTGTGTAACACTACCGCGGAGGAACACAGGACTGGACGAACACTACCATTGTGTAACACTACCCCGGAGGAGCACAGGACTGGAGGAACACTACCATTGTGTAACACTACCCCGGAGGAACAGAGGACTGTAGGAACACTACCATTGTGTAACACTACCCCGGAGGAACACAGTACTGGAGGAACACTACCATTGTGTAACACTACCCCGGAGGAACAGAGGACTGTAGGAACACTACCATTGTGTAACACTACCCCGGAGGAACACAGTACTGGAGGAACACTACCATTGTGTAACACTACCGCTAAGGAACAGAGGACTGGAGGAACACTACCATTGTGTTGCACTACTTCGGAAGAACACAGTACTGGAGGAACACTACCATTGTGTAACACTATCCCGGAGGAACACTACCATTGTGTAACACTACCATTGTGTAACACTACCCCAGAGGAACACAGTACTGGAGGAACAGAGGACTGGAGGAACACTACCATTATGAAACACTACCCCGGTTGAACACTACCATTGTGTAACACTACCCCGGAGGAACAGAGGACTGGAGGAACACTACCCTTGTGTAACACTATTCCGGAGGAACAGAGGACTGGAGGAACACTACCATTGTGTAACACTACCCCGGAGGAACAGAGGACTGGAGGAACACTGCCATTGTGTAACACTACCCCGGAGTAACACAGTACTTGAGGAACACTACCATTGTGTAACACTACACGGGAGGAACACAGTACTGGACGAACACTACCATTGTGTAACACTACCCCGGAGGAACACAGTACTGGAGGAACACTTCCATTGTGTAACACTGCCCTGGAGGAATACAGTACTTGAGGAACACTACCATTGTGTAACACTACCACAGAGGAACGCAGTACTGGAGGAACACTACCATTGTATAACACTACCCCGGAGGAACACAGGACTGGAGGAACACTACCATTGTGTAACACTACCACAGAGGAACGCAGTACTGGCGGAACACTACCATTGTGTAACACTACCCCGGAGGAACACAGGACTGGAGGAACACTACCATTGTGTAACACTACCCCGGAGGAACACAGTACTGGATGAATACTACCATTGTGTAACACTACCCCGGAGGAACACAGTACTGGAGGAACACTTCCATTGTGTAACGCTGCCCCAGAGGAACGCAGTACTGGCGGAACACTACCATTGTGTAACACTACCCCGGAGGAACACAGTACTGGAGGAACACTACCATTGTGTAACACTACCACAGAGGAACGCAGTACTGGAGGAACACTACAATTGTGTAACACTACCCCGGAGGAACACAGGACTGGAGGAACACTACCATTGTGTAACACAATCCCGGAGTAACACAGGACTGGAGGAACACTACCATTGTGTAACACTACCCCGGAGGAACACAGGACTGGAGGAACACTAACATTGTGTAACACTACCCCGGAGGAACAGAGGACTGTAGGAACACTACCATTGTGTTACACTACCCTGGAGGAACACAGTACTGGAGGAACACTACCATTGTGTAACACTACCGCGGAGGAACAGAGGACTGGAGGAACACTACCATTGTGTAACACTACTTTGTAAGAACACAGTACTGGAGGAACACTAGCATTGTGTAACACTATCCCGGAGGAACACTACCATTGTGTAACACTACCATTGTGTAACACTACCATTGTGTAACTCTTAACTGGAGGAACACTATCATTGTGTAACACTACCCCAGAGGAACACAGTACTGGAGGAACAGAGAACTGGAGGAACACTACTATTATGAAACACTACCCCGGTGGAACACTACCATTGTGTAACACTACCCCGGAGGAACAGAGGACTGGAGGAACACTACCATTGTGTAACACTACCCCGGAGGAACAGAGGACTGGAGGAACACTACAATTGTGTAACACTACCCCGGAGTAACATAGGACTGGAGGAACACTACCATTGTGTAACACTACCCCGGAGTAACAGAGGACTGGAGGAACACTACCATTGTGTAACACTACCGCGGAGAAACACAGGACTGGAGGAACACTACCATTGTGTAACATTAGCATTGTGTAACACTACCCCGGAGGAACAGAGGACTGGAGGAACACTACCATTGTGTAACACTACCGCGGAGGAACAGAGGACTGGAGGAACACTACCATTGTGTAACACTACCCCGGAGGAACACAGGACTGGAGGAACATTACCATTGTGTAACACTAACCAGGAGGAACAGAGGACTGGAGGAACACTACCATTGTGTAACACTACGCCGGAGGAACACAGGACTGGAGGAACACTACCATTGTGTAACACTACCCCGGAGGAACACAGTACTGGAGGAACACTACCATTGTGTAACACTACCCCGGAGGAACACAGTACTGGAGGAACACTACCATTGAGTAACACTACCCTGGAGGAACAGAGGACTGGATGAACACTACCATTGTGTAACACTACCCCGGAGGAACAGAGGACTGCAGGAACACTACCATTGTGTAACACTACTTCGGAGGAACACAGTACTGGAGGAACACTACCATTGTGTAACACTATCCCGGAGGAACACTACCATTGTGTAACACTACCATTGTGTAACACTACCATTGTGTAACACTACCATTGTGTAACACTTCCCTGGAGGAACACTACCATTGTGTAACACTACCCCGGAAGAAGAGAGGACTGGAGGAACACTGCCATTGTGTAACACTACCCCGGAGGAACAGAGGACTGGAGGAACACTACCATTGTGTAACACTACCCCGGTGGAACACTACCATTGTGTAACACTACCATTATGAAACACTACCCCGGTGGAACACTACCATTGTGTAACACTACCATTGTGTAACACTACCCCGAAGTAACAGACGACTGGAGGAACACTACCATTGTGTAACACTACCCCGGAGGAAGAGAGGACTGGAGGAACACTACCATTGTGTAACACTACCCTGGAGGAACAGAGGACTGGAATAACACTACCATTGTGTAACACTACCCCGGAGGAACAGAGGACTGGAGGAACACTACGATTGTGTAACACTACCCTGGAGGAACAGAGGACTGGAGTAAGACTACCATTTCGTAATACTACCCTGGAGGAACAAAGGACTGGAGTAACACTACCATTGTGTAACACTACCCCGGAGGAACACAGGACTGGAGGAACACTACCATTGTGTAACACTACCCCGGAGGAACACAGTACTGGAGGAACACTACCAATGTGTAACACTACCCCGGAGGAACACAGTACTGGAGGAACACTACCATTGCGTAACACTACCCCGGAGGAACAGAGGACTGGAGGAACACTACATTTTTGTAACACTACCCCGGAGGAACACAGTACTGGAGCAACACTACCATTGTGTAACACTACCCCGGAGGAACACAGTACTGGAGGAACACTTCCATTGTGTAACACTACCACAGAGGAACGCAGTACTGGAGGAACACTACCATTGTGTAACACCATCCCGTAGTAACACAGGACTGGAGGAACACTACAATTGTGTAACACTTCCCCGGAGGAACACAGTACTTGAGGACAACTACCATTGTGTAACACTACCCCGGAGGAACACAGTACTGGAGGAACACTACCATTGTGTAACACTACCCTGGAGGAACACAGTACTGGAGGAACACTTCCATTGTGTAACACTGCCCCAGAGGAATACAGTACTTGAGGAACACTACCATTGTGTAACACTACCACAGAGGAACGCAGTACTGGACGAACACTACCATTGTGTAACACTACCCCGTAGGAACAGAGGACTGGAGGAACACTACCATTGTGTAGCACTACCACAGAGGAACGCAGTACTGGAAGAACACTACCATTGTGTAACACTACCCCGGAGGAACAGAGGACTGGAGGAACACTACCATTGTGTAACACTACCACAGAGGAACGCAGTACTGGAGGAACACTACCATTGTGTAACACTACCCCGGAGGAACACAGGACTGGAGGAACACTACCATTGTGTAACACTTCCCCGGAGTAACACAGGACTGGAGGAACACTACCATTGTGTAACACTACCGCGGAGGAACACAGGACTGGAGGAACACTACCATTGTGTAACACTACCCCGGAGGAACACAGTACTTGATGAACACTGCCATTGTGTAACACTACCCCGGAGGAACACAGTGCTGGATGAACACTACCATTGTGTAACACTACCCCGGAGAAACACAGTACTGGAGGAACACTACCATTGTGTAACACTACCCCGGAGGAACACAGTACTGGAGGAACACTTCCATTGTGTAACACTGCCCCAGAGGAATACAGTACTTGAGCAACACTACCATTGTGTAACACTACCACAGAGGAACGCAGTACTGGAGGAACACTACCATTGTGTAACACTACCCCGGAGGAACACAGTACTGGAGGAACACTACCATTGTGTAACACTACCCCAGAGGAACACTGTACTTGATGAACACTTCCATTGTGTAACACTGCCCTGGAGGAATACAGTACTTGAGGAACACTACCATTGTGTAACACTACCACAGAGGAACGCAGTACTGGAGGAACACTACCATTGTGTAACACTACCCCGGAGGAACACAGTATTGGAGGAATACTACCATTTTGTAACACTAACACAGAGGAACGCAGTACTGGAGGAACTCTACCATTGTGTAACACTACCCCGGAGGAACACAGGACTGGAGGAACACTACCATTGTGTAACACTACCCCGGAGTAACACAGGACTGGAGGAACACTACCATTGTGTAACACTACCGCGGAGGAACACAGGACTGGAGGAACACTACCATTGTGTAACACTACCCCTGAGGAACACAGGACTGGAGGAACACTACCATTGTGTAACACTACCCCGGAGGAACAGAGGACTGTAGGAACACTACCATTGTGTAACACTACCCCGGAGGAACACAGTACTGGAGGAACACTACCATTGTGTAACACTACCCCGGAAGAACACAGTACTGGAGGAACACTACCATTGTGTAACACTACACTGGAGGAACATAGTACTGGAGGAACACTTCCATTGTGTAATACTGCCCTGGAGGAATACAGTACTTGAGGAACACTACCATTGTGTAACACTTCCACAGAGGAACGCAGTACTGGAGGAACACTACCATTGTGTAACACTACCCCGAAGTAACACAGGACTGAAGGAACACTACCATTGTGTAACACTACCACGGAGGAACACAGGACTGGAGGAACACTTCCATTGTGTAACACAACCCCGGAGGAACACAGGACTGGAGGAACACTACCATTGTGTAACACTACCCCGGAGGAACACAGGACTGGAGGAACACTACCATTGTGTAACACTACCCCGAAGTAACACAGGACTGAAGGAACACTACCATTTTGTAACACTACCACAGAGGAACGCAGTACTGGAGGAACTCTACCATTGTGTAACACTACCCCGGAGGAACACAGGATTGGAGGAACACTACCATTGTGTAACACTACCCCGGAGTAACACAGGACTGGAGGAACACTACCATTGTGTAACACTACCGCGGAGGAACACAGGACTGGAGGAACACTACCATTGTGTAACACTACCCCGGAGGAACACAGGACTGGAGGAACACTACCATTGTGTAACACTACCCCGGAGGAACAGAGGACTGTAGGAACACTACCATTGTGTAACACTACCCCGGAGCAACACAGTACTGGAGGAACACTACCATTGTGTAACACTACCGCGGAGGAACAGAGGACTGGAGGAACACTACCATTGTGTAGCACTACTTCGGAAGAACACAGTACTGGAGGAACACTACCATTGTGTAACACTACCATTGTGTAACACTACCATTGTGTAACTCTTCCCTGGAGGAACACTATCATTGTGTAACACTACCCCAGAGGAACACAGTACTGGAGGAACAGAGGACTGGAGGAACACTACCATTATGAAACACTACCCCGGTTGAACACTACCATTGTGTAACACTACCCCGGAGGAACAGAGGACTGGAGGAACACTACCATTGTGTAACACTACCCCGGAGGAACAGAGGACTGGAGGAACACTACCATTGTGTAACACTACCCCGGAGTAACACAGTACTTGAGGAACACTACCATTGTGTAACACTACCCGGGAGGAACACAGTACTGGAGGAACACTACCATTGTGTAACACTACCCCGGAGGAACACAGTACTGGAGGAACACTTCCATTGTGTAACACTGCCACGGAGGAATACAGTACTTGAGGAACACTACCATTGTGTAAAACTACCACAGAGGAGCGCAGTACTGGAGTAACACTACCATTGTGTAACACTACCCCGGAGGAACACAGGACTGGAGGAACACTACCATTGTGTAACACTACCCCGGAAGAACACAGTACTGGAGGAACACTACCATTGTGTAACACTACACTGGAGGAACACAGTACTGGAGGAACACTTCCATTGTGTAATACTGCCCTGGAGGAATACAGTACTTGAGGAACACTACCATTGTTTAACACTACCACAGAGGAACGCAGTACTGGAGGAACACTACCATTGTGTAACACTACCCAGGAGGAACACAGGACTGGAGGAACACTACCATTGTGTAACACTTCTCCGGAGGAACACAGTACTGGAGGAACATTACCATTGTGTAACACTTCCCCGGAGGAACACAGTACTGGAGGAACACTTCCATTGTGTAACACTGCCCCGGAGGAATACAGTACTAGAGGAACACTACCATTGTGTAACACTACCACAGAGGAACGCAGTACTGGAGGAACACTACAATTGTGTAACACTACCCCGGAGGAACACAGGACTGGAGGAACACTACCATTGTGTAACACTACCACAGAGGAACGCAGTACTGGAGGAACACTACCATTGTGTAACACTACCCCGGAGGAACACAGGACTGGAGGAACACTACCATTGTGTAACACTACCGCGGAGGAACAGAGGACTGGAGGAACACTACCATTGTGTAACACTACCACGGAGGAACACAGGACTGGAGGAACACTACCATTGTGTAACACTACCCCGGAGGAACACAGGACTTGAGGAACACTACCATTGTGTAACACTACCCCGGAGGAACACAGGACTGGAGGAACACTACCATTGTGTAACACTACCGCGGAGGAACAGAGGACTGGAGGAACACTACCATTGTGTAACACTACTTCGGAGGAACACAGTACTGGAGGAACACTACCATTGTGTAACAGTATCCCGGAGGAACACAGTACTGGAGGAACACTACCATTGTGTAACACTATACCGGAGGAACACTACCACTGTGTAACACTACCATTGTGTAACACTACCATTGTTTAACACTTCCCTGGAGGAACACTATCATTGTGAAACACTACCCCGGAGGAACACAGTACTGGAGGAACAGAGGACTGGAGGAACACTACCATTATGAAACACTAACCCGGTGGAACACTACCATTGTGTAACACTTCCCCGGAGGAACAGAGGACTGGAGGAACACTACCATTGTGTAACACTACCCCAAAGGAACAGAGGACTGCAGGAACACTACCATTGTGTAACACCACCCCGGAGAAACACAGGAATGGAGGAACACTACCATTGTGTAACACTACCCAGGAGGAACACAGTACTTGAGGACCACTACCATTGTGTAACACTACCCCGGAGGAACACAGTACTGGAGGAACACTACCATTGTGTAACACTACCCCGGAGGAACACAGTACTGGAGGAACACTTCCTTTGTGTAACACTACCCCGGAGGAACAGAGGACTGCAGAAACACTACCATTGTGTAACACTACCACAGAGGAACGCAGTACTGGAGGAACACTACCATTGTGTAACACTACCCCGGAGGAACAGAGGACTGCAGAAACACTACCATTGTGTAACACTACCACAGAGGAACGCAGTACTGAAGGAACACTACCATTGTGTAACACTACCCCGGAGGAACACAGGACTGGAGGAACACTACCATTGTGTAACACTACCCCGGAGTAACACAGGACTGGAGGAACACTACGATTGTGTAACACTACCGCGGAGGAACACAGGACTGGAGGAACACTACCATTGAGTAACACTACCCAGGAGGAACACAGTACTTGATGAACACTGCCATTGTGTAACACTACCCCGGAGGAACACAGTACTGGAGGAATACTACCATTGTGTAACCCTACCCCGGAGGAACACAGTACTGGAGGAACACTTACATTGTGTAACACTCCCACAGAGGAACGCAGTACTGGAGGAACACTACCATTGTGTAACACTACCCCGGAGGAACACAGGATTGGAGGAACACTACCATTGTGTAACACTACCCCGGAGGAACACAGTACTGGAGGAACACTACCATTGTGTAACACTACCCCGGAGGAACACAATACTGAATGAACACTACCATTGTGTAACACTACCCCGGAGGAACACAGGACTGGAGGAACACTACCATTGTGTAACACTACCCCGGAGTAACACAGGACTGGAGGAACACTACCATTGTGTAACACTACCCCGGAGTAACACAGGACTGGAGGAACACTACCATTGTGTAACACTACCGCGGAGGAACACAGGACTGGAGGAACACTACCATTGTGTAACACTACCCCGGAGTAACACAGGACTGGAGGAACACTACCATTGTGTAACACTACCGCGGAGTAACACAGGACTGGAGGAACACTACCATTGTCTAACACTACCCCGGAGGAACAGAGGACTGTAGGAACACTACCATTGTGTAACACTACCCCGGAGGAACACAGTACTGGAGGAACACTACCATTGTATAACACTACCGCGGAGGAACAGAGGACTGGAGGAACACTACCATTGTGTAACACTACTTCGGAAGAACACAGTACTGGAGGAACACTACCATTGTGTAACACTATCCCGGAGGAACACTACCATTGTGTAACACTACCATTGTGTAACACTACCATTGTGTAACTCTTCCCTGGTGGAACACTATCATTGTGTAACACTACCCCAGAGGAACACAGTAGTGGAGGAACAGAGGACTGGAGGAACACTACCATTGTGTAACACTCCCCCGTAGGAACAGAGGACTGGAGGAACACTACCATTGTGTAACACTTCCCCGGAGAAACAGAGGACTGGACGAACACTACCATTGTGTAACACTACCCCGGAGGAACACAGTACTTGAGGAATACTACCATTGTGTAACACTGCCACGGAGGAATACAGTACTTGAGGAACACTACCATTGTGTAAAACTACCACAGAGGAACACAGTACTGGAGGAACACTACCATTGTGTAACACTACCCCGGTGGTACACAGGACTGGAGGAACACTACCATTGCGTAACACTACCCCGGAGGAACACAGTACTGGAGGAACACTTCCATTGTGTAACACTGCCACGGAGGAATACAGTACTTGAGGAACACTACCATTGTGTAAAACTACCACAGAGGAACGCAGTACTGGAGGAACACTACCATTGTGTAACACTACCCCGGAGGTACACAGGACTGGAGGAACACTACCATTGTGTAACACTACCCCGGAGGAACACAGTACTGGAGGAACACTACCATTGTGTAACACTACCACAGAGGAATACAGTACTTGAGGAACACTACCATTGTGTAACACTACCACAGAGGAACGCAGTACTGGAGGAACACTACCATTGTGTAACACTACCCAGGAGGAACACAGGACTGGAGGAACACTACCATTGTGTAACACTACCCCGGAGTAACTCAGGACTGGAGGAACACTACCATTGTGTAACACTACCGCAGAGGAACACAGGACTGGAGGAACACTAACATTGTGTAACACTACCCTGGAGGATCAGAGGACTGTAGGAACACTACCATTGTGTAACACTACCCCGGAGGAACACAGTACTGGAGGAACACTACCATTGTGTAACACTACCGCGGAGGAACAGAGGACTGGAGGAACACTAACATTGTGTAACACTACTTCGGAAGAACACAGTACTGGAGGAACACTAGCATTGTGTAACACTATCCCGGAGGAACACTACCATTGTGTAACTCTTCCCTGGAGGAACACTGTTATTGTGTAACACTACGCCAGAGGAACGCAATACTGGAGGAACAGAGGACTGGAGGAACACTACCATTATGAAACACTACCCCGGTGGAACACTACCATTGTGTAACACTACACCGGAGGAACAGAGGACTGGAGGAACACTACCATTGTGTAACACTACCCTGGAGGAACAGAGGACTGGAGGAACACTACAATTGTGTAACACTACCCCGGAGTAACATAGGACTGGAGGAACACTACCATTGTGTAACACTAGCCCGGAGTAACAGAGGACTGGAGGAACACTACCATTGTGTAACACTACCGCGGAGAAACACAGGACTGGAGGAACACTACCATTGTGTAACACTACCATTGTGTAACACTACCCCGGAGGAACAGAGGACTGGAGGAACACTACCATTGTGTAACACTACCCCGGAGGAACAGAGGACTGGAGGAACACTACCATTGTGTAACACTACCCCGGAGGAACACAGGACTGGAGGAACACTACCATTTTGTAACACTATCCAGGAGGAACAGAGGACTGGAGGAACACTACCATTGTGTAACACTACGCCGTAGGAACACAGGACTGGAGGAACACTAATTGTGTAACACTACCCCGGAGGAACACAGTACTGGAGGAACACTACCATTGTGTAACACTACCCCGGAGGAACACAGTACTGAAGGAACACTACCATTGAGTAACACTACCCTGGAGGAACAGAGGACTGGAGGAACACTACCATTGTGTAACACTACCCCGGAGGAACACAGGACTGGAGGAACACTACTATTGTGTAACACTACCCCGGAGGAACAGAGGACTGTAGGAACACTACCATTGTGTAACACTACCCCGGAGGAACACAGTACTGGAGGAACACTACCTTTGTGTAAAACTACCGCGAAGGAACAGAGGACTGGAGGAACACTACCACTGTGTCACACTATCCCGGAGGAACACAACCATTGTGTAACACTACCATTGTGTAACACTACCATTGTGTAACTCTTCCCTGGAGGAACACTATCATTGTGTAACACTACCCCAGAGGAACACAGTACTGGAGGAACAGAGGACTGGAGGAACACTACCATTATGAAACACTACCCCGGTTGAACACTACCATTGTGTAACACTACCCCGGAGGAACAGAGGACTGGACGAACACTTCCATTGTGTAACACTACCCCGGAGGAACACAGGACTGGAGGAACACTACCATTGTGTAACACTACCCCGGAAGAACACAGTACTGGAGGAACACTACCATTGTGTAACACTACACTGGAGGAACACAGTACTGGAGGAACACTTCCATTGTGTAATACTGCCCTGGAGGAACACAGTACTTGAGGAACACTACCATTGTGTAACACTACCACAGAGGAACGCAGTACTGGAGGAACACTACCATTGTGTAACACTACCCCGGAGGAACAAAGGACTGGAGGAACACTACCATTGTGTAACACTACCCCGGAGGAACTCAGTACTGGAGGAACATTACCATTGTGTAACACTTCCCCGGAGGAACACAGTACTGGAGGAACACTTCCATTGTGTAACACTGCCACGGAGGAATACAGTACTTGAGGAACACTACCATTGTGTAACACTACCACAGAGGAACGCAGTACTGGAGGAACACTACAATTGTGTAACACTACCCCGAAGGAACACAGGACTGGAGGAACACTACCATTGTGTAACACTACCACAGAGGAACGCAGTACTGGAGGAACACTGCCATTGTGTAACACTACCCCTGAGGAACACAGGACTGGAGGAACACAACCATTGTGTAACACTACCCCGGAGTAACACAGGACTGAAGGAACACTACCATTGTGTAACACTACCACGGAGGAACACAGGACTGGAGGAACACTACCATTGTGTAACACTACCCCGGAGGAACACAGGACTGGAGGAACACTACCATTGTGTAACACTACCCCGGAGGAACACAGTACTGGAGGAACACTACCATTGTGTAACACTACCTCGGAGGAACACAGTACTGGAGGAACACTACCATTGTGTAATACTACCGCGGAGGAACAGAGGACTGGAGGAACACTACCATTATGAAACACTACCCCGGTGGAACACTACCATTGTGTAACACTACCCCGGAGGAACAGAGGACTGGAGGATCACTACCATTGTGTAACAGTACCCCAAAGGAACAGAGGACTGGAGGAACACTACCATTGTGTAACACCACCCCGGAGTAACACAGGACTGGAGGAACACTACCATTGTGTAACACTACCGCAGAGGAACTCAGGACTGGAGGAACACTACCATTGTGTAACACTACCCCGGAGGAACACAGTACTTGAGGACCACTACCATTGTGTAACAATACCCCGGAGGAACACAGTACTGGAGGAACACTACCATTGTGTAACACTACCCCGGAGGAACACAGTACTTGAGGAACACTACCATTGTGTAACACTACCACAGAGGAACGCAGTACTGGAGGAACACTACCATTGTGTAACACTACCCCGGAGGAACACAGGACTGGAGGAACACTACCATTGTGTAACACTACCCCGGAGTAACACAGGACTGGAGGAACACTACCATTGTGTAACACTACCGCGGAGGAACACAGGACTGGAGGAACACTACCATTGTGTAACCCTACCCCGGAGGAACACAGTACTGGAGGAACACTTACATTGTGTAACACTGCCCCGGAGGAATACAGTACTTGAGGAACACTACCATTGTGTAACACTACCACAGAGGAATGCAGTACTGGAGGAATACTACCATTGTGTAACACTACCCCGGAGGAAGACAGGACTGGAGGAACACTACCATTGTGTAACACTACCCCGGAGGAACACAGTACTGGAGGAACACTACCATTGTGTAACACTACCCCGGAGGAACACAATACTGGATGAACACTTCCATTGTGTAACACTGCCCCAGAGGAATACAGTACTTGAGGAACACTACCATTGTGTAACACTACCACAGAGGAACACAGTACTGGAGGAACACTACCATTGTGTAACACTACCCCGGAGGAACACAGGACCGTAGGAACACTACCATTGTGTAACACTACCCCGGAGTAACACAGGACTGGAGGAACACTACCATTGTGTAACACTACCGCGGAGGAACACAGGACTGGAGGAACACTACCATTGTGTAACACTACCCCGGAGGAATACAGGACTGGAGGAACACTACCATTGTGTAACACTACCCCGGAGGAACAGAGGACTGTAGGAACACTACCATTGTGTAACACTACCCCGGAGGAACACAGTACTGGAGGAACACTACCATTGTGTAACACTACCGCGGAGGAACAGAGGAGTGGAGGAATACTACCATTGTGTAACACTACTTCGGAAGAACACAGTACTGGAGGAACACTACCATTGTGTAACACTATCCCGGAGGAACACTACCATTGTGTAACACTAACATTGTGTAACACTACCCCCGAGGAACACAGTAGTGGAGGAACAGAGGACTGGAGGAACACTACCATTATGAAACACTACTCCGGTGGAACACTACCATTGTGTAACACTACCCCGGAGCAACAGAGGACTGGAGGAACACTACCATTGTGTAACACTACCCCGGAGGAACAGAGGACTGGAGGAACACTACCATTGTGTAACACTACCCCGGAGGAACAGAGGACTGGAGGAACACTACCATTGTGTAACACTACCCCGGAGGAACACAGTACTGGAGGAACACTACCATTGTGTAACACTACCCAGGAGGAACACAGTACTGGAGGAACACTTCCATTGTGTAACACTGCCCCGGAGGAATACAGTACTTGAGGAACACTACCATTGTGTAACACTACCACAGAGGAACGCAGTACTGGAGGAACACTACCATTGTGTAACACTACCCCGGAGGAACACAGGACTGGAGGAACACTACCATTGTGTAACACTACCCCGGAGGAACACAGTACTGGAGGAACACTACCATTGTGTAACACTACCCCGGAGGAACACAGTACTGGAGGAACACTACCATTGTGTAACACTACCCCGGAGGAACACAGTACTGGAGGAACACTACCATTGTGTAACACTACCACAGAGGAACGCAGTACTGGAGGAACACTACCATTGTGTAACACTACCCCGGAGGAACACAGGACTGGAGGAACACTACCATTGTGTAACACTACCACAGAGGAACGCAGTACTGGAGGAACACTACCATTGTGTAACACTACCACGGAGGAACACAGGACTGGAGGAACACTACCATTGTGTAACACTACCCCGGAGTAACACAGGACTGGAGGAACACTACCATTGTGTAACACTACCGCAGAGGAACACAGGACTGGAGGAACACTAACATTGTGTAACACTACCCATGAGGATCAGAGGACTGTAGGAACACTACCATTGTGTAACACTACCCCGGAGGAACACAGTACTGGAGGAACACTACCATTGTGTAACACTACCCCGGAGGAACACTACCATTGTGTAACACTACCCCGGAGGAACACAGTACTGGAGGAACACTACCATTGTGTAACACTACCGCGGAGGAACAGAGGACTGGAGGAACACTACCATTGTGTAACACTACTTCGGAAGAACACAGTACTGGAGGAACACTAGCATTGTGTAACACTATCCCGGAGGAACACTACCATTGTGTAACAGAGGACTGGAGGAACACTATCATTGTGTAACACTACCCCAGAGGAATACAGTACTGGAGGAACAGAGGACTGGAGGAACACTACCATTATGAAACACTACCCCGGTGGAACACTACCATTGTGTAACACTACCCCGGAGGAACAGAGGACTGGAGGAGCACTACCATTGTGTAACACTACCATGGAGGAACAGATGACTGGAGGAACACTAACATTGTGTAACACTACCCCGGAGGAACAGAGGACTGGAGGAACACTACCATTGTGTAACACTACCACAGAGGAACGCAGTACTGGAGGAACACTACCATTGTGTAACACTACCGACTGGAAACACAGGACTGGAGGAACACTACCATTGCGTAACACTACGACAGAGGAACGCAGTACTGGAGGAACACTACCATTGTGTAACACTACCCCGGAAGAACACAAGACTGGAGGAACACTACCATTGTGTAACACTACCCCGAAGTAACACAGGACTGGAGGAGCACTACCATTGTGTAACACTACCGCGGAGGAACACAGGACTGGAGGAACACTACCATTGTGTAACACTACACGGGAGGAACACATTACTTGAGGAACACTACCATTGTGTAACACTACCCCGGAGGAACACAGTACTGGAGGAACACTTCCATTGTGTAACACTGCCACGGAGAAATACAGTACTTGGGGAACACTACCATTGTGTAACACTACCACAGAGGAACGCAGTACTGGAGGAACACTACCATTGTGTAACACTACCCCGGAGGAACACAGGACTGGAGGAACACTGCCATTGTGTAACACTACCCCGGAGGAACACAGTACTGGAGGAACACTACCATTGTGTAACACTACCCCGGAGGAACACAGTACTGGAGGAACACTTCCATTGTGTAACACTGCCACGGAGGAATACAGTACTTGGGGAACACTACCATTGTGTAACACTACCACAGAGGAACGCAGTACTGGAGGAACACTACCATTGTGTAACACTACCCCGGAGGAACACAGGACTGGAGGAACACTACCATTGTGTAACACTACCACAGAGCAACGCAGTACTGGAGGAACACTACCGTTGTGTAACACTACCCAAGAGGAACACAGGACTGGAGGAACACTACAATTGTGTATCACTACCGCGGAGGAATACAGGACTGGAGGAACACTACCATTGTGTAACACTACCCCGGAGGAACACAGGACTTGAGGAACACTTCCATTGTGTAACACTACCCCGGAGGAACAGAGGACTGGAGGAACACTACCATTTTGTAACACTACCCCGGAGGAACAGAGGACTGGAGGAACACTTATATTGTGTAACAATTCCCCGGAGGAACACAGGACTGGAGGAACACTACCATTGTGTAACACTACCCCGGAAGAACAGAGGACTGGAGGAACACTACCATTGTGTAACACTACCCCGGACGAACACAGTACTGGAGGAAGACTACCATTGTGTAACACTACCGCAGTGGAACAGAGGACTGGAGGAACACTACCATTGTGTAACACTATTTCGGAGGAACACAGTACTGGAGGAACACTACCATTGTGTAACACTATCCCGGAGGAACACTACCACTGTGTAACACTACGATTGTGTAACACTACCATTGTTTAACACTTCCCTGGAGGAACACTATCATCGTGTAACACTACCCCGGTGGAACACTACCATTGTGTAACACTACCCCGGAGGAACAGAGGACTGGAGGAACACTATCATTGTGTAGCACTACCCCGGAGGAACAGAGGACTGGAGGAACACTACCATTGTGTAACACTTCCCCGGAGGAACAGAGGACTGGAGGAACACTAACATTGTGTAACACTACCCCGGAGAAACACAGGACTGGAGGAACACTACCATTGTGTAACACTACCGCGGAGGAACACAGGACTAGAGGAACACTACCATTGTGTAACACTACCTCGGAGGAACACAGTACTTGAGGAACACTACCATTGTGTAACACTACCCCTGAAGAACACAGGACTGGAGGAACACTTCCATTGTGTAACACTGCCCCAGAGGAATGCAGTACTTGAAGAACACTACCATTGTGTAACACTACCACAGAGGATCGCAGTACTGGATGAACACTACCATTGTGTAACACTACCACAGAGGAACGCAGTACTGTAGGAACACTACCATTGTGTAACACTACCCCAGAGAAACACAGGACTGGAGGACCACTACCATTGTGTAACACTACCACGGAGGAACACAGGACTGGAGGAACACTACCATTGTGTAACACTACCCCGGAGGAACACAGTACTGGAGGAACACTACCATTGCGTAACACTACCCCGGAGGAACACAGTACTGGAGGAACACTTCCATTGTGTAACACTACCCCGGAGGAATACAGTACTTGATTAACACTACCATTGTGTAACACTACCACAGAGGAACGCAGTACTGGAGGAACACTACCATTGTGTAACACTACCACGGAGTAACACAGGACTGAAGGAACACTACCATTGTGTAACACTACCGCGGAGGAACACAGGACTGGAGGAACACTACCATTGTGTAGCACTACCCCGGAGGAACACAGTACTTGAGGAACACTACTATTGTGTAACACTACCCCGGAGGAACACAGTACTGGAGGAACACTACCATTGTGTAACACTACCCCGGAGGAACACAGTACTGGAGGAACACTTCCATTGTGTAACACTGCCCCGGAGGAACACAGTACTTGGGGAACACTACCATTGTGTAACACTACCACAGAGGAACGCAGTACTGAAGGAACACTACCATTGTGTAACACTACCCCGGAGGAACACAGGACTGGAGGAACACTGCCATTGTGTAACACTACCCCGGAGGAACACAGTACTGGAGGAACACTACCATTGTGTAACACTACCCCGGAGGAACACAGTACTGGAGGAACACTTCCATTGTGTAACACTGCCACGGAGGAATACAGTACTTGGGGAACACTACCATTGTGTAACACTACCACAGAGGAACGCAGTACTGGAGGAACACTACCATTGTGTAACACTACCCCGGAGGAACACAGGACTGGAGGAACACTACCATTGTGTAACACTACCACAGAGCAACGCAGTACTGGAGGAACACTACCGTTGTGTAACACTACCCAGGAGGAACACAGGACTGGAGGAACACTACCATTGTGTATCACTACCGCGGAGGAATACAGGACTGGAGGAACACTACCATTGTGTAACACTACCCCGGAGGAACACAGGACTTGAGGAACACTTCCATTGTGTAACACTACCCCGGAGGAACAGAGGACTGGAGGAACACTACCATTTTGTAACACTACCCCGGAGGAACAGAGGACTGGAGGAACACTTCCATTGTGTAACAATTCCCCGGAGGAACACAGGACTGGAGGAACACTACCATTGTGTAACACTACCCCGGAAGAACAGAGGACTGGAGGAACACTACCATTGTGTAACACTACCCCGGACGAACACAGTACTGGAGGAAGACTACCATTGTGTAACACTACCGCAGTGGAACAGAGGACTGGAGGAACACTACCATTGTGTAACACTATTTCGGAGGAACACAGTACTGGAGGAACACTACCATTGTGTAACACTATCCCGGAGGAACACTACCACTGTGTAACACTACGATTGTGTAACACTACCATTGTTTAACACTTCCCTGGAGGAACACTATCATCGTGTAACACTACCCCGGTGGAACACTACCATTGTGTAACACTACCCCGGAGGAACAGAGGACTGGAGGAACACTATCATTGTGTAGCACTACCCCGGAGGAACAGAGGACTGGAGGAACACTACCATTGTGTAACACTTCCCCGGAGGAACAGAGGACTGGAGGAACACTAACATTGTGTAACACTACCCCGGAGAAACACAGGACTGGAGGAACACTACCATTGTGTAACACTACCGCGGAGGAACACAGGACTAGAGGAACACTACCATTGTGTAACACTACCTCGGAGGAACACAGTACTTGAGGAACACTACCATTGTGTAACACTACCCCTGAAGAACACAGGACTGGAGGAACACTTCCATTGTGTAACACTACCACAGAGGAACGCAGTACTGTAGGAACACTACCATTGTGTAACACTACCCCAGAGAAACACAGGACTGGAGGACCACTACCATTGTGTAACACTACCACGGAGTAACACAGGACTGAAGGAACACTACCATTGTGTAACACTACCGCGGAGGAACACAGGACTGGAGGAACACTACCATTGTGTAGCACTACCCCGGAGGAACACAGTACTTGAGGAACACTACTATTGTGTAACACTACCCCGGAGGAACACAGTACTGGAGGAACACTACCATTGTGTAACACTACCCCGGAGGAACACAGTACTGGAGGAACACTTCCATTGTGTAACACTGCCCCGGAGGAATACAGTACTTGAGGAACACTACCATTGTGTAACACTGCCACAGAGGAACGCAGTACTGAAGGAACACTTCCATTGTGTAACACTACCACGGAGGAACACAGGACTGGAGGAACACTACCATTGTGTAACACTACCCCGGAGGAACACAGTACTGGAGGAACACTACCATTGCGTAACACTACCCCGGAGGAACACAGTACTGGAGGAACACTTCCATTGTGTAACACTGCCCCGGAGGAATACAGTACTTGATTAACACTACCATTGTGTAACACTACCACAGAGGAACGCAGTACTGGAGGAACACTACCATTGTGTAACACTACCCCGGAGGAACACAGTACTGGAGGAACACTACCATTGTGTAACACTGCCCCGGAGGAATACAGTACTTGATTAACACTACCATTGTGTAACACTACCACAGAGGAACGCAGTACTGGAGGAAAACTACCATTGTGTAACACTACCCCAGAGGAACACAGTACTGGAGGAACACTTCCATTGTGTAACACTGCCCAGGAGGAATACAGTACTTGAGGAACACTACCATTGTGTAACACTACCACACAGGAACGCAGTACTGGAGGAACACTACCATTGTGTAACACTACCCCGGAGGAACACAGGACTGGAGGAACACTACTATTGTGTAACACTACCACAGAGGAACGCAGTACTGGAGGAACTCTACCATTGTGTAACACTACCCCGGAGGAACACAGGACTGGAGGAACACTACCATTGTGTAACACTTCCGCGGAGGAACACAGGACTGGAGGAACACTACCATTGTGTAACACTACCCCGGAGGAACACAGGACTGGAGGAACACTACCATTGTGTAACACTACCCCGGAGGAACAGAGGACTGTAGGAACACTACCATTGTGTAACACTACTCCGGAGGAACACAGTACTGGAGGAACACTACCATTGTGTAACACTACCGCGGAGGAACAGAGGACTGGAGGAACACTACCATTGTGTAACACTACTTCGCAGGAACACAGTACTGGAGGAACACTACCATTGTGTAACACTATCCCGGAGGAACACTACCATTGTGTTACACTACCATTGTGTAACTCTTCCCTGGAGGAACACTATCATTGTGTAACACTACCCCAGAGGAACACAGTACTGGAGGAACAGAGGACTGGAGGAACACTACCATTATGAAACACTAACCCGGTGGAACACTACCATTGTGTAACACTACCTTGGAGGAACAGAGGACTGGAGGAACACTACCATTGTGTAATACTACCCAGGAGGAACAGAGGACTGGAGGAACACTACCATTGTGTAACACTACCCCGGAGGAACAGAGGACTGGAGGAACACTACCATTGTGTAACACTACCCCGGAGTAACACAGGACTGGAGGAACACTACCATTGTGTAACACTTCCGCGGAGAAACACAGGACTGGAGGAGCACTACCATTGTGTAACACTACCGTTGTGTAACACTACCCTGGAGGTACAGAGGACTGGAGGAACACTACCATTGCGTAACACTACCCCGGAGGAACAGAGGACTGGAGGAACACTACCATTGTGTAACACTATCCCAGAGGAACACAGGACTGGAGGAACACTACCATTGTGTAAC
Source organism: Cherax quadricarinatus (assembly GCF_038502225.1). Lineage (NCBI taxonomy): Eukaryota > Metazoa > Arthropoda > Malacostraca > Decapoda > Parastacidae > Cherax > Cherax quadricarinatus. Next base: position 235,104 of record NW_027195167.1, read on the forward strand.
ACTACCCCGGAGGAACAGAGGACTGGAGGAACACTACCATTGTGTAACACTACCCCGGAGGAACATAGGACTGGAGGAACACTACCATTGTGTAACACTATCGCGGAGGAACAGAGGACTGGAGGAACACTACCATTGTGTAACACTACCATAGACTAACAGAGGACTGGAGGAACACTACCATTGTGTAACACTACCCCGGAGGAACACAGTACTGAACGAACACTACCATTGTGTAACACTACCCCGGAGGAACACAGTACTGGAGGAACACTACCATTGTGTAACACTACCCTGGAGGAACAGAGGGCTGGAGGAACACTACAATTGTGTAACACTACCCCGGAGGAACTGAGGACTGGAGGAACACTACCATTGTGTAACACTACTTCGGAGGAACACAATACTGGAGGAACACTACCATTGTGTAACATTATCCCGGAGGAACACAGTACTGGAGGAACAGAGGACTGGAGGAACACTACCATTGTGTAACACTACCCCGGAGGAAGAGAAGACTGGAGGAACACTACCATTGTGTAACACTACCCCGGAGGAACAGAGGACTGGAGGTACACTACCATTGTGTAACACTACCCCGGTGGAACACTACCATTGTGTAACACTACCATTGTGTAACACTACCATTGTGAAACACTTCCCTTGAGGAACACTAAAATTGTGTAACACTACCCCTTAGGAACACAGTACTGGAGGAACAGAGGACTGGAGGAACACTACCATTGTGTAACACTACCCAGGAGGAAGAGAGGACTGGAGGAACACTACCATTGTGTAACACTACCCCGGAGGAACAGAGGACTGGAGGTACACTACCATTGTGTAACACTACCCCGGTGGAACAGTACCATTGTGTAACACTACCACAGAGGAACGCAGTACTGGAGGAACACTACCATTGTGTAACACTACCCCGGAGGAACACAGGACTGGAGGAACACTGCCATTGTGTAACACTACCCCGGAGGAACACAGGACTGGAGGAACACTGCCATTGTGTAACACTACCCCGGAGGAACACAGGACTGGAGGAACACTGCCATTGTGTAACACTTCCCCGGAGGAACACAGGACTGGAGGAACACTGCCATTGTGTAACACTACCCCGGAGGAACACAGTACTGGAGGAACACCAGCATTGTGTAACACTACCCCGGAGGAACACAGGACTGGAGGAACACTACCATTGTGTAACACTACCACAGAGCAATGCAGTACTGGAGGAACACTACCGTTGTGTAACACTACCCAGGAGGAACACAGGACTGGAGGAACACAACCATTGTGTAACACTACCCCGGAGTAACACAGGACTGAAGAAACACTTCCATTGTGTATCACTACCGCGGAGGAATACAGGACTGGAGGAACACTACCATTGTGTAACACTACCCCGGAGGAACACAGGACTGGAGGAACACTTCCATTGTGTAACACTACCCCGGAGGAACAGAGGACTGGAGGAACACTACCATTTTGTAACACTACCCCGGAGGAACAGAGGACTGGAGGAACACTACCATTGTGTAACAATTCCCCGGAGGAACACAGGACTGGAGGAACACTACCATTGTGTAACAATTCCCCGGAGGAACACAGGACTGGAGGAACACTACCATTGTGTAACACTACCCAGGAAGAACAGAGGACTGGAGGAACACTACCATTGTGTAACACTACCCCGGACGAACACAGTACTGGAGGAAGACTACCATTGTGTAACACTACCGCGGTGGAACAGAGGACTGGAGGAACACTACCATTGTGTAACACTATTTCGGAGGAACACAGTACTGGAGGAACACTACCATTGTGTAACACTATCCCGGAGGAACACTACCACTGTGTAACACTACGATTGTGTAACACTACCATTGTTTAACTCTTCCCTGGAGGAACACTATCATCGTGTAACACTACCCCGGTGGAACACTACCATTGTGTAACACTACCCCGGAGGAACAGAGGACTGGAGGAACACAATCATTGTGTAGCACTACCCCGGAGGAACAGAGGACTGGAGGAACACTACCATTGTGTAACACTTCCCCGGAGGAACAGAGGACTGGAGGAACACTAACATTGTGTAACACTACCCCGGAGAAACACAGGACTGGAGGAACACTACCATTGTGTAACACTACCGCGGAGGAACACAGGACTAGAGGAACACTACCACTGTGTAACACTACCTCGGAGGAACACAGTACTTGAGGAACACTACCATTGTGTAACACTACCCCGGAGGAACACAGGACTGGAGGAACACTTCCATTGTGTAACACTGCCCCAGAGGAATGCAGTACTTGAAGAACACTACCATTGTGTAACACTACCACAGAGGAACGCAGTACTGTAGGAACACTACCATTGTGTAACACTACCCCAGAGAAACACAGGACTGGAGGACCACTACCATTGTGTAACACTACCACGGAGTAACACAGGACTGAAGGAACACTACCATTGTGTAACACTACCGCGGAGGAACACAGGACTGGAGGAACACTACCATTGAGTAGCACTACCCCGGAGGAACACAGTACTTGAGGAACACTACTATTGTGTAACACTTCCCCGGAGGAACACAGTACTGGAGGAACACTACCATTGTGTAACACTACCCCGGAGGAACACAGTACTGGAGGAACACTTCCATTGTGTAACACTGCCCCGGAGGAATACAGTACTTGAGGAACACTACCATTGTGTAACACTACCACAGAGGAACGCAGTACTGGAGGAACACTACCATTGTGTAACACTACCCCAGAGGAACACAGTACTGGAGGAACACTTCCATTGTGTAACACTGCCCAGGAGGAATACAGTACTTGAGGAACACTACCATTGTGTAACACTACCACACAGGAACGCAGTACTGGAGGAACACTACCATTGTGTAACACTACCCCGGAGGAACACAGGACTGGAGGAACACTACTATTGTCTAACACTACCACAGAGGAACGCAGTACTGGAGGAACTCTACCATTGTGTAACACTACCCCGGAGGAACACAGGACTGGAGGAACACTACCATTGTGTAACACTTCCGCGGAGGAACACAGGACTGGAGGAACACTACCATTGTGTAACACTACCCCGGAGGAACACAGGACTGGAGGAACACTACCATTGTGTAACACTACCCCGGAGGAACAGAGGACTGTAGGAACACTACCATTGTGTAACACTACCCCGGAGGAACACAGTACTGGAGGAACACTACCATTGTGTAACACTACCGCGGAGGAACAGAGGACTTTAGGAACACTACCATTGTGTAACACTACTTCGCAGGAACACAGTACTGGAGGAACACTACCATTGTGTAACACTATCCCGGAGGAACACTACCATTGTGTTACACTACCATTGTGTAACTCTTCCCTGGAGGAACACTATCATTGTGTAACACTACCCCAGAGGAACACAGTACTGGAGGAACAGAGGACTGGAGGAACACTACCATTATGAAACACTAACCCGGTGGAACACTACCATTGTGTAACACTACCTCGGAGGAACAGAGGACTGGAGGAACACTACCATTCTGTAACACTACCCAGGAGGAACAGAGGACTGGAGGAACACTACCATTGTGTAACACTACCCCGGAGGAACAGAGGACTGGAGGAACACTACCATTGTGTAACACTACCCCGGAGTAACACAGGACTGGAGGAACACTACCATTGTGTAACACTTCCGCGGAGAAACACAGGACTGGAGGAGCACTACCATTGTGTAACACTACCGTTGTGTAACACTACCCTGGGGGAACAGAGGACTGGAGGAACACTACCATTGCGTAACACTACCCCGGAGGAACAGAGGACTGGAGGAACACTACCATTGTGTAACACTATCCCAGAGGAACACAGGACTGGAGGAACACTACCATTGTGTAACACTACCCCGGAGGAACAGAGGACTGGAGGAACACTACCATTGTGTAACACTACCCCGGAGGAACATAGGACTGGAGGAACACTACCATTGTGTAACACTATCGCGGAGGAACAGAGGACTGGAGGAACACTACCATTGTGTAACACTACCATAGACTAACAGAGGACTGGAGGAACACTACCATTGTGTAACACTACCACGGAGGAACACAGTACTGAACGAACACTACCATTGTGTAACACTACCCCGGAGGAACACAGTACTGGAGGAACACTACCATTGTGTAACACTACCCTGGAGGAACAGAGGGCTGGAGGAACACTACAATTGTGTAACACTACCCCGGAGGAACTGAGGACTGGAGGAACACTACCATTGTGTAACACTACTTCGGAGGAACACAATACTGGAGGAACACTACCATTGTGTAACATTATCCCGGAGGAACACAGTACTGGAGGAACAGAGGACTGGAGGAACACTACCATTGTGTAACACTACCCCGGAGGAAGAGAGGACTGGAGGAACACTACCATTGTGTAACACTACCCCGGAGGAACAGAGGACTGGAGGTACACTACCATTGTGTAACTCTACCCCGGTGGAACACTACCATTGTGTAACACTACCATTGTGTAACACTACCATTGTGAAACACTTCCCTTGAGGAACACTAAAATTGTGTAACACTACCCCGGAGGAACACAGTACTGGAGGAACAGAGGACTGGAGGAACACTACCATTGTGTAACACTACCCAGGAGGAAGAGAGGACTGGAGGAACACTACCATTGTGTAACACTACCCCGGAGGAACAGAGGACAGGAGGTACACTACCATTGTGTAACACTACCCCGGTGGAACAGTACCATTGTGAAACAATACCATTATGAAACACTCCCCCGGTGGAACACAACCATTGTGTAACACTACCATTGTGTAACACTACCCCGAAAGAACAGACGACTGGAGGAACACTACCATTGTGTAACACTACCCCGGAGGAACACAGTACTGGAGGAACACTACCATTGTGTAACACTACCCCGGAGGAACACAGTAGTGGAGGAACACTTCCATTGTGTAACACTGCCCCCTAGGAAAACAGTACTTGAGTAACACTACCATTGTGTAACACTACCACAGAGGAACACAGTACTGGTGAAACACTACCATTGTGTAACACTACCCCGGAGGAACACAGGACTGGAGGAACACTACAATTGTGTAACACTACCCCGGAGGAACACAGTACTGGAGGAACACTACCATTGTGTAACAGTACCCCAGAGGAACACAGTACTGGAGGAACACTTCCATTGTGTAACACTGCCCCGGAGGAATACAGTACTTGAGGAACACTACCATTGTGTAACACTACCACAGAGGAATGCAGTACTGGAGGAACACTACCATTGTGTAACACTACCCCGGAGGAACACAGGACTGGAGGAAAACTACCATTGTGTAACACTACCCCGGAGGAACACAGTACTGGAGGAACACTTCCATTGTGTAACACTTCCCCGGAAGAATACAGTACTTGAGGAACACTACCATTGTGTAACAGTACCACAGAGGAACGCAGTACTGGAGGAACACTACCATTGTGTAACACTACCCCGGAGGAACACAGGACTGGAGGAACACTCCCATTGTGTAACACTACCACAGAGGAACGCAGTACTGGATGAACTCTACCATTGTGTAACACTACCCCGGAGGAACACAGGACTGGAGGAACAGTACCATTGTGTAACACTAACCTGGAGTAACACAGGACTGGAGGAACACTACCATTGTGTAACACTACCACGGAGGAACACAGGACTGGAGGAACACTACCATTGTGTAACATTACCCCGGAGGAACAGAGGACTGTAGGAACACTACCATTGTGTAACACTACCCTGGAGGAACAAAGTACTGGAGGAATACTACCATTGTGTAACATTACACCGGAAGAACAGAGGACTGGAGGAACACTACCATTGTGTAACACTACTTCGGAGGAACACAGTACAGGAGGAACACTACCATTGTGTAACACTATCCCGGAGGAACACTACCATTGTGTAACACTACCATTGTGTAACACTACCATTGTGTAACTCTTCCCTGGAGGAACACTATCATTGTGTAACACTACCATTGTGTAACTCTTCCCTGGAGGAACACTATCATTGTGTAACACTACCCCAGAGGAACACAGTACTGGAGGAACAGAGGACTGGAGAAACACTACCATTATGAAACACTACCCCGGTGGAACACTACCATTGTGTAACACTACCCCGGAGGAACAGAGGACTGGAGGAACACTACCATTGTGTAACACTACCCCGGAGGAACAGAGGACTGGAGGAACACTACCATTGTGTAACACTACCCCGGAGAACAGAGGACTGGAGGAACACTACCATTGTGTGACACTACCCCGGAGTAACACAGGACTGGATGAACACTACCATTGTGTAACACTACCGCGGAGAAACACAGGACTGGAGGAACACTACCACAGAGGAACGCAGTACTGGAGGAACACTACCATTGTGAAACACTACACCGGAGGAACACAGGACTGGAAGAACACTACCATTGTGTAACACTACCCCGGAGTAACACAGGACTGAAGGAACACTACCATTGTGTAACACTACCGCGGAGGAACACAGGACAGGAGGAACACTACCATTGTGTAACATTACCCCGGAGGAACACAGGACAGGAGGAACACTACCATTGTTTAACACTACCCCGGAGGAACACAGTACTGGAGGAACACTACCATTGTGTAACACTTCCGCGGAGGAACAGAATACTGGAGGAACACTACCATTGTGTAACACTACTTCGGAGGAACACAGTACTGGAGGAACACTAGCATTGTGTAACACTATGCCGGAGGAACACTACCACTGTGTAACACTACCATTGTGTAACACTACCATTGTGTAACACTACCATTGTTTAACACTTCCCTGGAGGAACACTATCAGTGTGTAACACTACCCCGGAGGAACACAGTAGTGGAGGAACACTTCCATTGTGTAACACTGCCCCGGAGGAATACAGTACTTGAGGAACACTACCATTGTGTAACACTACCCGGAAGGAACAGAGGACTGGAGGAACACTACCATTGTGTAACACTACCCCGGAGTAACACAGGAATGGAGGAACACTACCATTGTGTAACGCTACCCCGGAGGAACACAGTACTTGTGGAACACTACCATTGTGTAACACTACCCCGGAGGAACACAGTACTGGAGGAACACTACCATTGTGTAACACTACCCCGGAGGAACACAGTACTGGAGGAACACTTCCATTGTGTAACACTGCCCAAGAGGAGTACAGTACTTGAGGAACACTACCATTGTGTAACACTACCACAGAGGAACGCAGTACTGGAGGAACACTACCATTGAGTAACACTACCCCGGAGGAACACAGGACTGGAGGAACACTACCATTGTGTAACACTACCACAGAGGAACGCAGTACTGGAGGAACACTACCATTGTGTAACACTACCCCGGAGGAACACAGGACTGGAGGAACACTACCATTGTGTAACACTACCGCGGAGTAACACAGTACTGGAGGAACACTACCATTGTGTAACACTACCGCGGAGGAACACAGGACTGGAGGAACACTACCATTGTGTAACACTACCCCGGAGGAACACAGTACTTGAGGAACACTACCATTGTGTAACACTACCCCGGAGGAACACAGTACTGGAGGAACACTACAGTTGTGTAACACTACCCCGGAGGAACACAGTACAGGAGGAACACTTCCATTGTGTAACTCTGCCCCAGAGGAATACAGTACTTCAGGAACACTACCATTGTGTAACACTACCGCGGAGTAACACAGTACTGGAGAAACACTACCATTGTGTAACACTACCCCGGAGGAACACAGTACTGGAGGAACACTACCATTGTGTAACACTACCCTGGAGGAACAGAGGACTCGAGGAACACAACCATTGTGTAACACTACCCCGGAGGAACAGAGGTCTGGAGGAACACTACCATTGTGTAACTCTACTACGGAGGAACACAATACTGGAGGAACACTACCATTGTGTAACAATATCCCGGAGGAACACTACCATTGTGTAACACTACCATTGTGTAACACTTCCCTGGAGGAACACTACCATTGTGTAACACTACCCCGGAGGAACACAGTACTGGAGGAACAGAGGACTGGAGGAACACTACCATTGTGTAACACTACCCCGGAGGAAGAGAGGACTGGAGGAACACTACCATTGTGTAACACTACCCCGGAGGAACAGAGGACTGGAGGTACACTACCATTGTGTAACACTACCATTGTGTAACACTACCCCGAAGTAACAGACGACTGGAGGAACACTACCATTGTGTAACACTGCCCCGGAGGAATACAGTACTTGAGGAACACTTCCATTGTGTAACATTACCACAGAGGAACGCAGTACTGGAGGAACACTACCATTTTGTAACACTACCCCGGAGGAACACAGGACTGGAGGAACACTGCCATTGTGTAACACTACCCCGGAGGAACACAGTACTGGAGGAACACTACCATTGTGTAACACTATCCCGGAGGAACACAGTACTGGAGGAACACTTTAATTGTGTAACACTGCCCCGGAGGAATACAGTACTTGAGGAACACTACCATTGTGTAACATTACCACAGAGGAACGCAGTACTGGAGGAACTCTACCATTGTGTAACACTACCCCGGAGCAACACAGGACTGGAGGAACACTACCATTGTGTAACACTACCACAGAGGAACGCAGTACTGGAGGAACTCTACCATTGTGTAAAACTACCCCGGAGGAACACAGGACTGGAGGAACACTACCATTGTGTAACACTACCCCGGAGTAACACAGGACTGGAGGAACACTACCATTGTGTAACACTACCCCGGAGGAACACAGGACTGGAGGAACACTACCATTGTGTAACACTACCCCGGAGGAACAGAGGACTGTAGGAACACTACCATTGTGTAACACTACCCCGGAGGTACAAAGTACTGGAGGAACACTACCATTGTGTAACACTACCCCGGAGGAACAGAGGACTGGAGGAACACTACCATTGTGTAACACTACTTCGGAGGAACACAGTACTGGAGGAACACTACCATTGTGTAACACTATCCCGGAGGAACACTACCATTGTGTAACACTGCCATTGTGTAACACTACCATTGTGTAACTCTTCCCTGGAGGAACACTATCATTGTGTAACACTACCCGAGAGGAACACAGTACTGGAGGAACAGAGGACTGGAGGAACACTACCATTATGAAACACTACCCCGGTGGAACACTACCATTGTGTAACACTACCCCGGAGGAACATAGGACTGGAGGAAGAGTACCATTGTGTAACACTACCCCGGAGGAACAGAGGACTGGAGGAACACTACCATTGTGTAACACTACCCCGAAGGAACAGAGGACTGGAGGAACACTACCATTGTGTAACACTACCCCGGAGGAACACAGGACTGGAGGAACACTACCATTGTGTAACACTACCCCGGAGTAACACAGTACTGGAGGAACACTACCATTGTGTAACACTACCGCGGAGGAACACAGGACTGGAGGAACACTACCATTGTGTAACACTACCCCGGAGGAACACAGTACTTGAGGAACACTACCATTGTGTAACACTACCCCGGAGGAACACAGTACTGGAGGAACACTACAATTGTGAAACACTACCCCGGAGGAACACAGTACAGGAGGAACACTTCCATTGTGTAACTCTGCCCCAGAGGAACGCAGTACTGGAGGAACACTACCATTGTGTAACACTACCCCGGAGGAACACAGGACCTGAGGAACACTACCATTGTGTAACACTACCATGGACGAACAGAGGACTGGAGGAACACTACCATTGTGTAACACTACCCCGGAGGAACACAGTACTGGAGGAACACTACCATTGTGTAACACTACCCCGGAGGAACACAGTACTGGAGGAACACTACCATTGTGTAACACTACCCTGGAGGAACAGAGGACTGGAGGAACACTACCATTGTGTAACACTACCCCGGAGGAACAGAGGACTGGAGGAACACTACCATTGTGTAACACTACTTCGGAGGAACACAGTACTGGAGGAACACTACCATTGTGTAACACTATCCCGGATGAACACTACCATTGTGTAACACTACCATTGTGTAACACTTCCCTGGAGGAACACTACCATTGTGTAACACTACCCCGGAGGAACACAGTACTGGAGGAACAGAGGACTGGAGGAACACTTACATTGTGTAACACTACCCCGGGGGAACAGAGGACTGGAGGTACACTACCATTGTGTAACACTAGCCCGGTGGAACACTACCATTGTGTAACACTACCATTATGAAACACTACCCCGGTGGAACACAACCATTTTGTAACACTACCATTGTGTAACACTCCCCCGAAGGAACAGAGGACTGGAGGAACACTACCATTGTGTAGCACTACCCCGGAGGAACACAGGACTGGAGGAACACTACCATTGTGTAGCACTACCCCGGAGGAACACAGTACTGGAGGAATACTACCATTGTGTAACACTACCCCGGAGGAACACAGTACTGGAGGAACACTTCCATTGTGTAACACTACCACAGAGGAATGCAGTACTGGAGGAACACTACCATTTTGTAACACTACCCCGGAGGAACACAGGACTGGAGGAACACTGCCATTGTGTAACACTACCCCGGAGGAACACAGTACTGGAGGAACACTACCATTGTGTAACACTACCCCGGAGGAACACAGTACTGGAGGAACACTTCCATTGTGTAACACTGCCCCGGAGGAATACAGTACTTGAGGAACACTACCATTGTGTAACACTACCACAGAGGAACGCAGTACTGGAGGAACACTACCATTGTGTAACACTACCCCGGAGGAACACAGGACTGGAGGAACACTACCATTGTGTAACACTACCACAGAGGAACGCAGTACTGGAGGAACACTACCATTGTGTAACACTACCCCGGAGCAACACAGGACTGGAGGAACACTACCATTGTGTAACACTACCACAGAGGAACGCAGTACTGGAGGAACTCTACCATTGTGTAACACTACCCCGGAGGAACACAGGACTGGAGGAACACTACCATTGTGTAACACTACCTCGGAGTAACACAGGACTGGAGGAACACTACCATTGTGTAACACTACCCCGGAGGAACACAGGACTGTAGGAACACTACCATTGTGTAACACTACCCCGGAGGAACAAAGTACTGGAGGAACACTACCATTGTGTAACACTACCCCGGAGGAACAGAGGACTGGAGGAACACTACCATTGTGTAACACTACTTCGGAGGAACACAGTACTGGAGGAACACTACCATTGTGTAACACTATCCCGGAGGAACACTACCATTGTGTAACACTGCCATTGTGTAACACTACCATTGTGTAACTCTTCCCTGGAGGAACACTATCATTGTGTAACACTACCCCAGAGGAACACAGTACTGGAGGAACAGAGGACTGGAGGAACACTACCATTATGAAACACTACCCCGGTGGAACACTACCATTGTGTAACACTACCCCGGAGGAACAGAGGACTGGAGGAACAGTACCATTGTGTAACACTACCCCGGAGGAACAGAGGACTGGAGGAACACTACCATTGTGTAACACTACCCCGGAGGAACACAGTACTGGAGGAACACTTCCATTGTGTAACACAGCCCCGGAGGAATACAGTACTTGAGGAACACTACCATTGTGTAACACTACCACAGAAGAACGCAGTACTGGAGGAACACTACCATTGTGTAACACTACCCCGGAGGAACACAGGACTGGAGGAACACTACCATTGTGTAACACTACCCCGGAGGAACACAGTACTGGAGGAACACTACCATTGTGTAACACTACCCCGAAGGAAAACAGTACTGGAGGAACACTTCCATTGTGTAACACTACCCCGGAGGAACACAGTACTGGAGGAACACTACCATTGTGTAACACTACCCCGGAGGAAAACAGTACTGGAGGAACACTTCCATTGTGTAACACTACCCCGGAGGAACACAGTACTGGAGGAACACTACCATTGTGTAACACTACCCCGGAGGAACACAGTACTGGAGGAACACTTCCATTGTGTAACACTGCCCCGGAGGAATACAGTACTTGAGGAACACTACCATTGTGTAACACTACCACAGAGGAACGCAGTACTGGAGGAACACTACCATTGTGTAACACTACCCCGGAGGAACACAGGACTGGAGGAACACTACCATTGTGTAACACTACCACAGAGGAACGCAGTACTGGAGGAACTCTACCATTGTGTAACACTACCCCGGAGGAACACAGGACTGGAGGAACATTACCATTGTGTAACACTACCCCGGAGGAACACTACCATTGTGTAACACTACCCCGGAGGAACACAGAAGTGGAGGAACACTACCATTGTGTAACACTACCCCGGAGGAACAGAGGACTGGAGGAACACTACCATTGTGTAACACTACTTCGGAGGAACACAGTACTGGAGGAACACTACCATTGTGTAACACTATCCCGGAGGAACACTACCATTGTGTAACACTGATATTGTGTAACACTACCATTGTGTAACTCTTCCCTGGAGGAACACTATCATTGTGTAACACTACCCTGGAGGAACAGAGGACTAGAGTAACACTACCATTGTGTAACACTACCCCGGAGGAACAGAGGACTGTAGGAACACTACCATTGTGTAACACTACCCCGGAGGAACACAGGACTGGAGGAACACTACACAGGAGGAACAATACACTGGAGGAACACTACCAAGGAGTAACACTACGCAGGAGGAACACTGCCCAGGAGGAACACTACCCAGGAGGAACACTACCCAGGAGGAACACTACCCAGAAGGAACACTGCCCAGGAGGAACGCTACCCAGGAGGAACACTACCCAGGAGGAACACTACCAAGGAGGAACACTACGCAGGAGGAACACTACCCAGGAGGAACACTACCCAGGAGGAACACTACCCAGAAGGAACACTGCCCAGGAGGAACACTACCCAGGAGGAACACTACCCAGGAGGAACACTACCCAGGAGGAACACTACCCAGGAGGAACACTACCCAGGAGGAACACTACCCAGGAGGAACAATACCCAGGAGGAACACTACCCAGGAGGAAACTTACCCAGGAGGAACAATACCCAGGAAGAACACTACCCAGGAGGAACACTACCCAGGAGGAACACTACCCAGAAGGAACACTGCCCAGGAGGAACACTACCCAGGAGGAACACTACCCAGGAGGAACACTACCCAGGAGGAATACTACCCAGGAGGAACACTACCCAGGAGGAACACTACCCAGGAGGAACAATACCCAGGAGGAACACTACCCAGGAGGAAACTTACCCAGGAGGAACAATACCCAGGAAGAACACTACCCAGGAGGAACACTACCCAGGAGGAACACTACCCAGGAGGAACACTACCCAGGAGGAACACTACCCAGGAGGAACGCTATCCAGGAGGAACACTACCCAGGAGGAACACTACCCAGGAGGAACAATACCCAGGAGGAACACTACCCAGGAGGAACACTACCCAGGAGGAACAATACCCAGGAGGAACACTACCCAGGAGGAACACTACCCAGGAGGAACAATACCCTAGTGAAAAGTCCGATTGTGCAACACAAACCTGGGTAACACTGCCCAGGGAACACTGCCCAGGGAACACGGCCCTGGGAACACTGCCTGGGGAACACTGCCCTGGGAACACTGCCTGGGGAACACTGCCCTGGGAACACTGCATGGGGAACACTGCCCTGGGAACACTGCCCAGAAACACTGCAATACGAACACCGCCTAGGGAAACTGCCCTGGGAAGACTGCCCATGGAACATTGCCTTGGGAACACTGCCCTGGTAACACTGCCTTGGGAACACTGCCTTGGGAACACTGCCTTGGGAACACTGCACTGGGAACATTGCCCTGCGAGCACTGTCCTGGGAACACTGCCTTTATAGCATTGCCTTGGGAATACTGTCTAAGGAACACTGCCCTGGGAACACTGCTCTGGGAACACTGCCTTCGGAACACTGCATTTGGAACACTGCCTTGTGAACTCTGCCTTGGGAACGTTGATTTGGGAACACTGCCCTTTGAACAAAGCCATTTCGAACACTACTCTGGCAACACTGCCTTTAGAAAACTGCCCTGGGAACACTGCCCTGGGAACACTTCCCTGGGAAAACTGACCTGGGAACTCTGTCTCTGGAACTCTATCCTGTGAACACTGTCTTTGGAACACTGCCCTGGGAACAATGTCCTGGGAACACTGCCCTGGGAACACTGTCCTGGGAACACTGTCCTGGGAACACTGTCCTGCGACCACTGTTCTTGGAACACTGTCCAGGGAACATTGTGCTGGGAACACTGTCCTGGGAACACTGTCCTGGGAACACTGCCCTGGGAACACTGTCCTGGGAACACTGTCCTGGGAACACTGCCCTGGGAACACTGTCCTGGGAACACTGTCCTGGGAACACTGCCCTGGAAACACTGTCCTGGGAACACTCTCCTTGTAACACTGCCTTGGGAATACTGCCCTGGGAAAAGTGTCCTGTGAACACTGCCCTGGGAACACAGTCCTTGGAACCCTGTCCAGGGAATATTGTGCAGGGAACACTGTTCTTGGAACACTGTCCTGGGAACACTGTCCTGGGAACTCTGCAATTGGAACACTGTCGTGGGAACACTGTCCTGTGAACACTGTCCTGGGAACACTGTACTGGGAACACTGCCTTGGGAACACTGTCCTGATAACACTGCCCTGGGAACACTGACCTGGAAACACTGTCCTGTTAACACTGTCCTGAGACGACTGTCCTGGGAACAATGCCCTGGGGACACGGCCTAGGGAACACTGCCCTGGGAACACTGCCGAGGGTGCACTGCCTTGGGAACACTGCCCTGGGAACACTGCCCTGGGTACACTGCCTTGTTAACACTGCACTGGGAACACTGCCCTGGGAACACTGCCTTGGGATCAGTGCATTGGGAACACTGCTCTGGGAACACTGCAATGGGAACACTGCTCTGGGAACACTGCCCTGGGAACACTGCCCTGGGAACACAGCCTTGGGAACACTGCCCTTTTTACACTGCCTTGGGATCAGTGCATTGGGAACACTGCTCTGGGAACACTGCAATGGGAACACTGCCCTTGGAACACTGCCCTGAGAACACTGCCCTGAGAACACTGCCCTGGGAACACTGCCCTGGGCACACTGCCCTGGGTACACTGCCTTGGGAACACTGCCCTGGGAACACTGCCCTGGGTGCACTGCCTTGGGAACACTGCCCTGGGAACACTGCCTTGGGAACACTGCCCTGGGAACACTGCCCTGGGTACACTGCCCTGGGAACACTGCCCTTATAACAGACCCGGAAACACTGTCCTGGGAACACTGTCCTGGTAACAGTGTCCTGGGAACACTGCCCTGGGAACACTGTCCTGGGAACACTGTCCTATGAACACAGCCCTGAGAATACTCTTCTGGGAACACTGCCCTGGGAACACTGCCCTTGGAACAGACCAGGAAACACTGTCCTGGGAACAGTGTCCTGGGAACAGTGTCCTGGGAACACTGTCCTGCGATCACTGTCCTGGAAACACTGTCCTTGGAACATTGTCCAGGGAACACTGTCATGGGAACACTGCCCTGGGAACACTGCCCCGGGAACACTGCCCTGGGAACACTCTCCATGGGAACACTGCTCTGGGAACACTGCCCTGGGAACACTCTCCATGGGAACACTGCCCTGGGAACACTCTCCATGGGAACACTGTCCTGGGAACACTGTCATGGGAACACTGCCCAGGGAACACTGCCCTGGGAACACTCTCCATGGGAACACTGCCCTGGGAACACTGCCCTGGGAACACTCTCCATTGGAACACTGCCCTGGGAACACTGCCCTGGGAACACTCTCCATGGGAACACTGCCCTGGGAACACTGCCCTGTGAACACTGCCCTGGGAACACTCTCCTTGGAACACTGCTCTGGGAACTCTGGCTTTGGAACACTGTCAAGGGAACACTGTCCTTGAGAACACTGTCCTAGGAACACTGCCCTGGGAACACTCTCCTTGGAACACTGTCCTGTGAACACTGCAGTGGGAACACTGCCCTGGGAACACTGTACCGGGAACACTGTCTTGGGAACACTGCTCTGGGAATACTCTTCTTTGAACACTGTCCTGGGAACACTGTCCTGGGAACACTGTCCTGGGAACACTGCCCTGGGAACACTGTCCTGGGAGCACTGTCCTGGGAAGACTGTCCTACGAACACTGTCCATTATAAACTGTCCTGGGAACACGTTCCTGGGAACACTGTCCATTGAACACTGCCTTGGGAACACTGCCATGGGAACAATGCCTTGGGAACATTGCCCTTGGAACACTGCCCTGGGAACACTGCCTTGGGAACACTGCCATGGGAACACTGCCTTGGGAACAATGCCTTGGGAACATTGCCATTAGAACACTGCCCTGGGAACACTGCCCTGGGAACACTGCCCTGGGAACAGTGTCCTTGGAACACTGCCTTGCGAACGTTGCTCTGGGAACACTGCCCTGGTAACATTGGCCTGGGAACACTGCCCTGGTAACACTGCCTTGGGAACACTGCCTTGGTAACACTGCCTTGGGAACACTGCTATGGTAACACTGCCTAAGGAACACTGCCTTGGGAACACTGCCTTGGTAACATTGCCCTGGGAACACTGCCTTCGGAACACTGCCTTGGTAACATTGCCCTGGGGACATTGAACTGGGAACACTGCCCTGGGAACACTGCCTTGGGAACACTGCCTTGGTAACACTACCCTGGGAACACTGCCTTGGGAACAGTGCCTTGGTAACATTGCCCTGGGAACGTTGAACTGGGAACACTGCCCTGGGAACACTGCCTTGGGAACACTGCCTTGGTAACACTACCCTGGGAACACTGCCTTGGGAACAGTGCCTTGGTAACATTGCCCTGGGAACGTTGAACTGGGAACACTGCCCTGCGAACACTACCCTTGGGACACTGATTTTGGAAAACTGCCCTGGGAACACTGCCCTGGGAACACTTCCCTGGGAAAACTGACCTGGGAACACTGTCTCCGGAACTCTATCCTGTGAACACTGTCTTTGGAACACTGCCCTGGGAACTCTGTTCTGGGAACACTGCCCTGGGAACACTGCCCTGGGAACACTGTCCTGGGAACACTGCCCTGGGAACACTGTCCTGGGAACACTGTCCTGGGAACACTGTCCTGCGACCACTGTTCTTGGAACACTGTCCAGGGAACATTGTGCTGGGAACACTGCCTTAGGAACAATGCCTTGGGAACATTGCTATTAGAACACTGCCCTGGGAACACTGCCCTGGGAACACTGCCCTGGGAACAGTGTCCTTGGAACACTGCCTTGCGAACGTTGCTCTGGGAACACTGCCCTGGTAACATTGGCCTGGGAACACTGCCCTGGTAACACTGCCTTGGGAACACTGCCTTGGTAACACTGCCTTGGGAACACTGCTTTGGTAACACTGCCTTGGGAACACTGCCTTGGGAACACTGCCTTGGTAACATTGCCATGGGAACACTGCCTTGGGAACTCTGCCTTGGTAACACTACCCTGGGAACACTGCCTTGGTAACACTGCCTTGGGAACACTGCTTTGGTAACACTGCCTTGGGAACACTGCCTTGGGAACACTGCCTTGGTAACATTGCCATGGGAACACTGCCTTGGGAACTCTGCCTTGGTAACACTACCCTGGGAACACTGCCTTGGGAACAGTGCCTTGGTAACATTGCCCTGGGAACGTTGAACTGGGAACACTGCCCTGCGAACACTACCCTTGGGACACTGATTTGGGAAAACTACCCAGGGAACACTGCCTTGGGAATATTGCCTTGGGAACACTGCCCTGGGAACACTGCTTTGGGAACACTGCCTTGGGAGCATTTTTCTTGGAACACTGCCCTGGGAACACTGCCCTGGGAACACTGCCTTGGAAACACAGCCTTGAAAACACTGCCTTTGGAACACTGCCTTTTGAACACCTCCCTGGAAACACTAGCCTGGGAACACTGCCTTTGGAGCATTGCCCTGGGAACACTGTCTAGGGAACACAGCCATGGAAACAGTGAACTGGGAACACTGCATTGGCAACACTGCCATGGGAACACTGCCCTGGTAACACTGTACTGGGAACACTGCTCTGTGAACACTGCCCTGGGAACATTGCCTTGGGAACACTGCCCTAGTTACACTGCCTAGGGAACACTGCCCTGGAAACACTGCCCTGGGAGCGTTGATTTGGGAACACTGCCCTTTGAACAAAGCCATTTCGAACACTACCCTGGCAACACAGCCTTTGGAAAACTGCCCTGGGAACGCTGCGATGGGAACACTTCCCTGGGAAAACTGACCTGGGAACACTGTCTCTGGAACTCTATCCTGTGAACACTGTCTATGGAACACTGCCCTGGGAACTCTGTTCTGGGAACATTGCCCTGGGAACACTGCCCTGGGAACACTGTCCTGGGAACACTGCCCTGGGAACACTGTCCTGTGAACACTGTCCTGGGAACACTGTCCTGCGACCACTGTTCTTGGAACACTGTCCAGGGAACATTGTGCAGGGAACACTGTCCTGGGAACACTGTCCTGGGAACACTGCCCTGGGAACACTGTCCTGGGAACACTGTCCTGGGAACACTGCCCTTGGAACACTGTCCTGGGAACACTGTCCTGGGAACACTGCCATGGGAACACTGCCTTGGGAACACCGCCTTGGTAACACTGCCTTGGGAACACTGCCTTGGAAACACTGCCTTGGGAACACTGCCTTGGGAACTCTGCCTTGGTAACATTGCCCTGGGAACACTGCATTGGGAACACTGCCTTGGTAACACTACCCTGGGAACACTGCCTTGGGAACAGTGCCTTGGTAACATTGCCCTGGGAACATTGAACTGGGAACGCTGCCCTGGGAACACTGCCTTGGGAACACTGCCTTGGTAACACTACCCTGGGAACACTGCCTTGGGAACAGTGCCTTGGTAACATTGCCCTGGGAACGTTGAACTGGGAACACTGCCCTGCGAACACTAACCTTGGGACACTGATTTGGGAAAACTACCCAGGGAACACTGCCTTGGGAATATTGCCTTGGGATCACTGCCCTGGGAACACTGCTTTGGGAACACTGCCTTGGGAGCATTTTTCTGGGAACACTGCCCTGGGAACACTGCTTTGGGAACACTGCCTTGGGAGCATTTTTCTGGGAACATTGCCCTGGGAACACTGGCCTGAGAACACTGCCATTGGAACATTGCCCTGGGAACATTGCCCTGGGAACACTGCGCTGGGAACACTGCCATTAGAACATTGCCCTGGGAACATTGCCCTGGGAACACTGCCCTGGGAACACTGCCATTGGAACATTGCCCTGGGAACATTGCCCTGGGAACACTGTCCTGGGAGCACTGTCCTGGGAACACTGTTCTTTATAAACTGTCATGGGAACACGTTCCTGGGAACACTGTCTTCGGAACACTGTCCTGGGAAGACTGCCCTGGGAACACTGTCCTGGGAACACTGTCCTGGGAACACTGTCCTGGGAACACTGTCCTGGGAAGACTGCCCTGGGAACACTGGCCTGGGAACATTGCCGTTGGAAGATTGCCCTGGGAACACTGTCCTGGGAACACTGTCCTGAGAACACTGTCCTGGGAACACTGTCCTGGGAACACTGTACTTTGAACACTGTCCTGGGAACGCTGTCCTGAGAACACTGCCCTGGGAACACTGTACTTTGAAAACTGTCCTGGGAACACTGTCCTGAGAACACTGCCCTGGGAACACTGTCCTAGGAACACTGCCTTAGGAACATTGCTCTAGGAACATTGCCCTGGAAGCACTGGCCTGGGAACAATGCCCTGGGAACACTGCCATGGGAACACTGCCTTGGGAATACTAGCCTCGGAGCACTGCCCTGGGAACACTGTCCTGGGAACACTGCCCTTGGAACACTGTCTTTGGAACATTGCCCTGGGAACGCTGTCCTTGGAACACTGTAATGGGAACACTGCCCAGGGAACACTTCCCTGGGAACACTGCCAAGGGAACACTGCCCTGGGAACACTGCCCTGGTAACACTGCCTAGGGAACACTGCCCTGGGAACACTTCCCTGGAACACTGCCTTGGGAACGCTGCCTTGAGAACACTGCACTGGGAACTCTGTCTGGGAACACTGCCCAGTGAACTCTACCTTGAGAATACTACCCTGGGAACACCGCCCTGAGAACACTGCCCTGGGTACACTGCCTTGGGAACACTGCCCTGGGAACACTGCTCTGGGAAAACTGGACTGGTAACACTGCCTTGGGAACACTGCCTTGGGAACACTGCCCTGGGAATACTTCCCTGGGAACACTGCCTTCGGAACACTGCCCAGGAAACACTTCCTTGGGAACTCGGCAATGGTAACACTGTCTGGGAACTTTGCCCTGGGAACACTCCCTTGGGAACACTGCCTTGTGAACACAGCGTTGGGAACACTACCCGGGGAACACCGCCCTCTGAACACTGCTCTGGGTACACTGCCATGATATCACTGCCCCGGGAACACTGCCCTGTAGCACTGCCTTGGGAACACTGCCATGGGAACACTGCCTTGGGAACACTGCCTTGGGAACACTGGCCTTTGAACACTGACTTGGGAACACTGCCTTGGGAACACTGTCTTGGGAACACTGCCTTGGGAACACTGGCCTGGGAACACTGCCTTGGGAACACTGCCTTGGGAACACTGTCTTGGGAACACTGCCTTGGGAACACTGGCCTGGGAACACTGCCTTTTGAACACTGCCTTGGGAACACTGCAATTTGAACTTTGCCCTGGGAACACTGCCCTGGGAACACTGCCTGGGAACACTGCCTGGGAACACTTGCTTGGGAACACTGCCTTTGGAGGAATGCCATGGTAACACTGCCCTGGGAACAATGCCCTGGGAACACTGGCTTTGGAACACTGCCATTGGAAAACTGCCCTGGGAACACTGCCTTTGGAGCATTGCCCTGGGAACACTGTCTAGGGAACACTGCATTGGCAACACTGCCTTGGGATCACTGTCTTGGGAACACTGCCCTGGTAACATTGTCTAGGGAACACAGCCATGGGAACAGTGAATTGGGAACACTGCATTGGCAACACTGCCTATTGATCACTGCCTTGGGAACACTGCCCTGGTAGCACTGTCCAGGGAACACTGCTCTGTGAACACTGCCCTGGGAACATTGCCTTGGGAACACTGCCCTAGTTACACTGCCTAGGGAACACTGCCCTGGAAACACTGCCCTGGGAACGTTGATTTGGGAACACTGCCCTTTGAACAAAGCCATTTCGAACACTACCCTGGCAACACTGCCTTTGGAAAACTGCCCTGGGAACGCTGTCTCTGGAACACTATCCTGTGAACACTGTCTTTGGAACACTGCCCTAGGAACTCTGTTCTGGGAACACTGCCCTGAGAACACTGCCCTGGGAACACTGTCCTGGGAACACTGCCCTGGGAACACTGTCCTGGGAACACTGTCCTGGGAACACTGTCCTGCGACCAATGGTCTTGGAACTCTGTCCAGGGAACATTGTGCTGGGAACACTGTCCTGGGAACACTGTCCTGGGAACACTGCCCTGGGAACACTGTCCTGGGAACACTGTCCTGGGAACACTGCCCTGGAAACACTGTCCTGGGAACACTGTCCTGGGAACACTGCCATGGGAACACTGCCTTGGGAACAATGCCTTGGGAACATTGTCATTAGAACACTGCCCTGGGAACACTGCCCTGGGAACACTGCCCTGGGAACAGTGTCCTTGGAACACTGCCTTGCGAACGATGCTCTGGGAACACTACCCTGGTAACATTGGCCTGGGAACACTGCCCTGGTAACACTGCCTTGGGAACACTGCCTTGGTAACACTGCCTTGGTAACACTGCCTTGGGAACACTGCCTTGGGAACACTGCCTTGGTAACATTGCCCTCTGAACACTGCCTTGGGAACTCTGCCTTGGTAACATTGCACTGGGAACACTGCCTTGGGAACACTGCCTTGGCAACACTACCCTGGGAACACTGCCTTGGGAACAGTGCCTTGGTAACATTGCCCTGGGAACGTTGAACTGGGATCACTGCCCTGCGAACACTACCCTTGGGACACTGATTTGGGAAAACTACCCAGGGAACACTGCCTTGGGAACACTGCCCTCGGAACACTGCCCTGGGAACACTGCTTTGGGAACACTGCCTTGGGAGCATTTTTCTGGGAACACTGCCCTGGGAACACTGCCCTGGGAACACTGCTTTGGGAACACTGCCTTGGGAGCATTTTTCTGGGAACATTGCCCTGGGAACACTGGCCTGAGAACACTGCCATTGGAACATTGCCCTGGGAACATTGCCCTGGGAACACTGCCCTGGGAACACTGCAATTAGAACATTGCCCTGGGAACATTGCCCTGGGAACACTGCCCTGGGAACACTGCTTTGGGAACACTGCCTTGGGAGCATTTTTCTGGGAACATTGCAATGGGAACACTGGCCTGAGAACACTGCCATTGGAACATTGCCCTGGGAACATTGCCCTGGGAACACTGCCCTGGGAACACTGCAATTAGAACATTGCCCTGGGAACATTGCCCTGGGAACACTGCCCTGGGAACACTGCCATTGGAACATTGCCCTGGGAACATTGCCCTGGGAACACTGGCCTGAGAACACTGCCCTGGGAACACTGCCTTAGGAAAACTGCCCTTCAATCACAGCCCTGGAAACACTGTCCTGTGAACACTGTCTTCTGAACACTCTCCGGGAACACTGCCCTGGAAACACTGCTATGGGAACACTGTCCTTGGAACACTGTCTTGGTAACACTGCCCTGGGAACACTGCCCTGGGAACAGAGCAGGAAACACTGACCTGGGAACACTGTCCTAGTTACACTGCCCAGGGAACACTGTCCTGAGAACACTGCAATAGGAGCACTTTCGTGGGAACACTGTCGTGGGAACACTGTCTTGGGAACACTGCTCTGGGAACACTGTTCTTTGAACACTGTCCTGGGAACACTGTCCTGGGAACACTGTCCTGGGAAGACTGCCCTGGGAACACTGGCCTGGGAACATTGCTGTTGGAAGATTGCCCTGGGAACACTGTCCTGGGAACACTGTCCTGAGAACACTGTCCTGGGAACACTGTCCTGGGAACACTGTACTTTGAACACTGTCCTGGGAACACTGTCCTGAGAACACTGCCCTGGGAACACTGTACTTTGAACACTGTCCTGGGAACACTGTCCTGAGAACACTGCCCTGGGAACACTGTCCTAGGAACACTGCCTTAGGAACATTTCTCTAGGAACATTGCCCTGGAAGCACTGGCCTGGGAACAATGCCCTGGGAACACTGCCATGGGAACACTGCCTTGGGAATACTAGCCTCGGAGCACTGCCCTGGGAACACTGCCCTGGGAACACTGCCCTTGGAACACTGCCTTTGGAACATTGCCCTGGGAACGCTGTCCATGGAACACTGTAATGGGAACATTGCCCTGGGAACACTTCCCTGGGAACACTGCCAAGGGAACACTGCCCTGGGAACACTGCCCTGGTAACACTGCGTAGGGAACACTGCCCTGGGAACACTTCCCTGGGAACACTGCCTTGGGAACGTTGCCTTGAGAACACTGCACTGGGAACTCTGTCTGGGAACACTGCCCAGTGAACTCTACCTTGAGAATACTACCCTGGGAAAACCGCCCTGAGAACACTGCCCTGGGTACACTGCCTTGGGAACACTGCCCTGGGAACACTGCTCTGTGAAAACTGGACTGGGAACACTGCCTTGGGAACACTGCCTTGGGAACACTGCCCTGGGAATACTTCCCTGGGAACACTGCCTTCGGAACACTGCCCAGGAAACACTTCCTTGGGAACTCGGCAATGGTAACACTGTCTGGGAACTTTGCTCTGGGAACACTCCCTTGGGAACACTGCCTTGTGAACACAGCATTGGGAACACTACCCGGGGAACACTGCCCTCTGAACACTGCCCTGGGTACACTGCCATGATAACACTGCCCCGGGAACATTGCCCTGTAGCACTGCCTTGGGAACACTGCCATGGGAACACTGCCTTGGGAACACTGCCGTGGGAACTCTGGCCTGTGAACACTGCCCTGGGAACACCACAATGAGAACACTGCCCTGGGCTCACTGCCTTGGGAACACTGCCCTGGGAACACTGGCCTGTGAACACTGCCCTGGGAACACCACAATGAGAACACTGCCCTGGGCTCACTGCCTTGGGAACACTGCCCTGGGAACACTGCCCTGGGAAAACTTGACTGGGAACACTGCCTTGGGAACACTGCCTTGGGAACACTGGCCTGTGAACACTGCCCTGGGAACACCACCATGAGAACACTGCTCTGGGTTCACTGCCTTGGGAACACTGCCCTGGGAACACTGCCCTGGTAACTCTGCATAGGGAACACTGCCCTGGGAACACTGACCTTGGAACACTGCCTTGGGAACACTGCCTTGGGAATACTGCCCTGGGAACACTGCCCTGGGAACACTGGCCTGTGAACACTGCCCTGGGAACACCACCATGATAAATCTGCCCTGGGTTCACTGCCTTGGGAACACTGCCCTGGAAACACTGCCTTGGGAACACTGCATTTGGAACACTGCCTTGGATCAAAGCCATGGGAACACTGCCTGGTAACACTGCCCTGGGAACACTGCTCTGGGAACAATGCCCTGAGAACACAGCCTTGTGAACACTGCCCTGGGAACACTGCCTTGGGAACATTGATTTGGGAACATTGCCCTGGGAACACTGCCAAGGGAACACTGCCCTGGGAACATTGCCTTCGCAACACTCTCCTTGAAACACTTCCTTGGGAACTCGGCAATGGGAACACTGTCTGGGAACTTTGCCCTGGGAACACTGCTCTGGGAACACTGCCATGTGAACACTCCCTTGGGAACACTGCCTTGGGAACACTGCCTTGGGAACATTGCCCTGGGAACACTGCCCTGGGAACACTGCCCTGGGAACACTGCCATGGGAACACTGCCTGGGAACACTGCCCTGGGAGCACTGCCTTTTGAACACTGCCATGGGAACCCTGCCCTGGGAACACTGCCTTTGGAGCATTGCCCTGGGAACACTGCCCTGGGAACACTGCCCTGGGAACACTGCCCTGGGAACACTGCCTTGGGAACACTGCCTTGGGAACACTACCCTGGGAACACTGCCCTGGGAACACTGCCATGGGAACACTGCCCTGGAAACACTGCCTTGGGAACATTGCCCTGGGAACACTGCCCTGGAGAAACTGGTCTGGGAACACTGCCTTGGGAACTTAGAAATAGTAACACTACCCTGGGAACACTGCCTTGGATACACTGCCCTGGGAACACTGCCACGGGAAAACTGTCCTGTGAACACTGCCCTGGGACCATTGCCCTGGGAACTCTGCCCTGGGAACACTGGCCTGGGAACACTGCTCTGTTAACACTGCCCTGGGAACACTGCCTTGGGAACACTGCCCTGGGAACACTGCCTTAGGAACATTGCCCTGGGAACACTGCGCTAGGAACATTGCCCTGGGAACACTTCCTGGGAAACATTGCACCTGGGAACACTGCCCTGGGAACACTGCCCTGGAAACACTGCCTTAGGAACATTGCACTAGGAACATTGCCCTGGGAACACTGCTCTAGGAACATTGCCCTGGGAACACTGCCCTGGGAACACTGCCCTGGGAACATTTCCCTGGGAACACTACCTTGGGAACACTGCCCTAAGAACACTGCCCTGGGAAGACTGCCATGAGTTGGAGGCCATGTGTTGCTATTCCTGCCTACTTTCTGTATTCGACTGAAGAAGCCTACTGTGTAGGCGAAACGTTTCGGAATAAAGTTGCCTAACTGTTGCCTATGTGTCTTACCTACCAACCTGTCGGTATTGTATACCATTTTGATGTTCATGATGTATATATATTTATATAATGTTGAGTAATGTGTTAGGTAGGTACACCTGGCTAAGGTATATAACAAGGTATCTCCATTGGTGGGTAGTTCGCACCGCTCTACCCTCGCCCCCTTTTGACGAGTTGATGTCATGAAGGGATTTACTGTCTATGGCCAGTTCACTCTCTCTCTGCCGACTCAGTGTACTTTGACTGAGCTACCCTCCTAGTACTCCGCCTTATTCTCACTTGGATAGAGAATTGTGTTATAGAAACTCCTGAATCAGCTTGTGGTTTATTGTGAAGTGAAGTCTGCGGACAATTATATACTGTTATCTTCGGGTTACGATGTGACGACCAGTGTCAAGCTTAGAACTTTGTGATATATTCCTTATGCCAGGGAGTTACTCAGTGAAAGTGTTAATTCTTAATATATGTACTTACACACAAGTAATGTTACTATTGAGGAAGCAGTAATATTCCTCTGATCATTATCAAGTGTAGTGACCATATAGATAGTCTCCAGAGGGGGTCTATCATGTTCATTCTATTTAAGAGTTTTCTTGTGTGAAGGAAAGTTTCTGACAGTGATATTAATAGATATTTATGAATATCTAAAGTATTTAAACTTTTAAATAAAAAGGAACTAGAAAAGACTTAGTAACTATTATTTGTGCCTTACATTTCTAAGTTTGGAACCATATCCTCTCATTCTATGAAGTGTGTTGCTACGGAGTGCACTAACCTGGCTAAACATTAAGATTCGAACTGTAACACCTCGCAACACTTTGGGACACTACACTTGGAACACTGCCTTGGGAACACTGCTTTGTTAACACTGCCTTGGGAACATTGCCCTGGGAACACTGCCCTGGGAACACTGCCCTGGGAACACTGCCCTGGTAACACAACCCTGGGAACACTGCCTTGGATACACTGCCCTGGGAAGACTGCCAAGGGAAAACTGTCCTGGGAACACTGCCCAGGGAACACTGCATTGGGAACACTGCCCTGGGAACTCTGGCCTGAGAACAATGGCCTGGGAATACTGGCCTGGGAACACTGCTCTGGGAACACTACGCTTGGAACACTGCCTTGGGAACACTGCTTTGTTAACACTGCCTTGTGAACATTGCCCTGGGAACACTGCTTAGGGAAAACTGGACTGGGAACACTGCCCTGGGAACACTGCCCTGGTAACACAACCCTGGGAACACTGCCTTGGATACACTGCCCTGGGAAGACTGCCAAGGGAAAACTGTCCTGGGAACACTGCCCAGGGAACACTGCATTGGGAACACTGCCCTGGGAACTCTGGCCTGAGAACACTGCCCTGGGAACACTGGCCTGGGAACACTGCTCTGGGAACACTGCCCAGGGAACATTGCCCTGCTAACACTACCCTGGGAACACTGCCTTGGATACACTGCCTGGGAACACTGCCCAGGGAAAACTGTCCTGGGAACACTGCCTTGGGACCATTGCCCTAGGAACACTGCCTTAGGAATATTGCCCAGGGAACACTGCCGTGGGAACATTTCCCTGGGAACACTGCATTGGGAATTTTGCCTTGGGAAAATTGCCCTGGGAACACTACCCAGGGAAAACTGGCCTGACAACACTGCCCTGGGAACACATCCCTGGGAACACTGCCATGGGAACACATCCCTGGGAACACTGCCATGGGAACATTTCCCTGGGAACATTGCCCTGGGAACACTGCCCTGGGAACACTGCCCTTCAACACTGCCTTGGGAACATTGCCCTGGTAACACTACCCTGGGAACACTGCCTTGGGAAGACTGCCGTGGGAACACTGGCCTGGGAAGACTGCCTTGGGAACACTGCCCTGGGAACACTGCCAAGAGAACACTGCCCTGGGAACACTGTAGGTTGTACCCGAGGTGATCAGTGTGGTAGTAGGTGGTGCCTATGGGTTGTTCAGTGTGGTAGTAGGTGGTGCCTGAGCGTTATCAAGTGTGGTAGTAGGTGGTGCCCGAGGCTTGCACAGTGTGGTAGTATGTGGTGCCTGAGTGTTGTCCAGTGTGCTAGTAGGTGGTGCCCGAGGTGATCAGTGTGGTAGTAGGTGGTGCCCGAGGGTTGTCAAGTGATGTAGTACGTGGTGACCTAGGGTTGTCCAGTGTGGTAGTAGGTGCTGGCAGAGGCTTGTCCAGTGTGGTAGTAAGTGATGCAAGAGGATTGTCCAGTGTGGAAGTAGGTGGTGCCCGAGGTGACCAGTGTGGTAGTAGGTGGTGCGTGAGGGTTGTCCAGTGTGGTAGTAAGTGGTGCCCGAGAGTTGTCCAGTGTGGTAGTAGGTGGTGCCCGAGGGTTGTCCAGTGTGGTAGTATGTGGTGCCCGAGGGTTGTCCAGTGTCGTAGTAAGTGGTGAGTGAGGGTTGTCCAGTGTGATTGCCAGTGGTGCTCGAGGGTTGTCCAGTGTGGTAGTAGGTGGTGCCTGAGGCTTGTCCAGTGTGGTAGTAAGTGGTGCCCGAGAGTTGTCCAGTGTGGTAGTAAGTGGTGCCCGAGGGTTGTCCAGTGTGGTAGTATGTGGTGCCCGAGGGTTGTCCATTGTGGTAGTAGGTGGTGCCCGATGTGACCAGTGAGGTAGTAGGAGGTACCAGATGGTTGTCCAGTGTGGTAGTAGGTGGTGCCCGAGGGTGGTCCACTGTGGTAGTAGGTGGTGCCCGAGGGTTGACCAGTGTGGCAGTAGGTGGTGCCCAAGGGTGGACCAGTGTGGTAGTTGGTGGTGCCCGTGGGTTGTCCAGTGTGGTAGTAGGTGGTGCCCGAGGGTTGTCCAGAGTGGTAGTAGGTGGTGCCTGAGGGTTGTCCGGTGTTCTAGTAGGTGGTGCCCGATGTGACCAGTGTGGTAGTAGGTGGTGCCCGTGGGTTGTCCAGTGTGTTAGTAATTACTGCCCGAGGGTTGTCCAATGTGGTAGTATGTGTTGCTCGAGGGTTGACCAGTGTGGTTGTAGGTGGTGCCCGAGGTGACCAGTGTGGTAGTAAGTGGTGCCCCAGGGTTGTCCAGTGTGGTAGTAGGTGGTGCCCGAGGGTTGACCAGTGTGGTAGTAGGTGGTGCCCGAGGTGACCAGTGTGGTAGTAGGTGGTGCTCGAGGGTTGTCCAGTGTGGTGGTAGGTCGTACATGAGGGTTGTCCAGTGTGGTAGTAAGTGGTGCCCGAGGGTTGACCAGTGAGGTAGTAAGTGGTGCCTTAGGGCTTACCAGTGTGAAACAGGTGCTCGAGGGTTGTCCAGTGTCGTAGTAAGTGGTGCCCGAGAGATGTCCAGTGTGGTAGAAGGTGGTGCCCGAGGGTTGAGCAGCGTGGTAGTAGGTGGCGCCCGAGGGTTGTCCAAAGTGGTAGTAAGTGGTATCTCATGGTTGTCCAGTGTGGTAGTAGGTGGTGCCCGAGGGTTAACAAGTGTGGTAGTAGGTGGTGCACAAGGTGCCCAGTGTGGTAATAGGTTGGGCCCGAGGTGAGCAGTGTGGTAGTAGGTGGTGCACGAGGTGACCAGTGTGGTAGGTGGTGCCCGAGGTGACCAGTGTGGTAGTAGGTGGTGCGCGAGGTGTCCAGTGTGATAGGTAGTGCCCGAGGTGACCAGCGAGGTAGTAGGTGGTGCCCGAGGGTTATCCTGAGTGGTAGTCAGTGGTGCCCTAGGTGACCAGTGTGGTAGTAGGTGGTGCCCGAGGGGACCAGTGTGGTAGCAGGTGGTGCCCGAGGGTTGTCCAGTGTGGTAGTAGGTGGTGCCCGAGGGTTGTCGAGTATGGTAGTAGGTGGTGCCTGAGGATTGTCCAGTGTGGTAGAAAGTGGTGCCCGAGGGTTGTCCAGTGTGATAGAAAGTGGTGCCCGAATTGACCAGTGTGGTAGTAGGCGGTGCCCGAGGAGACCAGTGTGGTAGTAGGTGGTGCCCGAGGGTTGTCCAGTATGGTAGTAGGTGGTGCCTGAGGGTTGTCCAGTGTGGTAGTAGGTGGTGCCTCAGGGTTGTCCAGTGTGGTAGTAGGTGGTGCCAGAGGGTTGTCCAGTGTGGTAGTAGGTGGTGCCAGAGGGTTGTCCAGTGTGGTAGTGGGTGGTGCCCGATGGTTGTCAAGTGTGGTAGTAGGTAGTGCCCGAGGTGACCAGTGTGGTAGTAAGTGGTGCCAGAGGGTTGTCCAGTGTGGTAGTAGGTTGTGTCCGAGGGTTGTCCAGTGTGGTAGTAGGTTGTGCCCGGGGGTTGTCCAGAGTGGTAGTAGGTGGTGCCCGAGGGTTGTCCAGTGTGGTAGTAGGTGGTGCCCGAGGTGACCAGTGTGGTAGTAGGTGGTGCCCGAGGTGACCAGTGTGGTAATAGGTGGTGCACGAGGGTTGTCCAGTGTGGTAGTACCTGGTGCCCGAGGGTTGTCCAGAGTGGTAGTAGGTGGTGCCTGAGGGTTGTCCGGTGTTCTAGTAGGTGGTGCCCGAGTGTTGCCCAGTGTGGTAGTAGGTGGTGCCTGAGGGTTGTCCAGTGTGGTAGTAGGTGGTGCCTAAGGGTTGTCCAGTGTGCTAGTAGGTGGTGCCTAAGGGTTGTCCAGTGTGGAAGTAGGTGGTGCCCGTGGGTTTTCCTGTGTGGTAGGTGTGCCTGAGGGTTGTCCAGTGTGGTAGGTGGTGCCCGAGGGTTGTCCAATGTGCTAGCAGGCGGTGCTGGAGGGTTGAGCGGTGTGGTAGTAGGTGGTACCCGAGGGTTGTCCAGTGTGGTAGTAAGTGGTGCCCGATGGTTCATCAGTGTGGTATTAGGTGGTGCCCAAGGGTTGACCAGTGTGGTAGTAGGTGGTACCCGAGGTGATCAGTGTTTTAATAGGTGGTGCCCGAGGTCACCAGTGTGGTAGTAGGTGGTGCCCGAGGGTTGTCCAGTGCGGTAGTAGGTGGTGCGCGAGGTGACCAGTGTGGTAGTAGGTGGTGCCGAGGTGTCCAGTGACTTAAGAAATCGTAATGACTCTATGACCGCGGGTTCAATCCCGGCCGGGGGTATGGTGTCCAGTGTGGTAGTAAATGGTGCCCGTGGGTTGTCCAGTGTTGTAGTAGATGGTACCCGAGGGTTGACCATTGTGGTAGTAGGTGGTGCCCGAGGGATGTCCAGTGTGGTAGTAGGTGGTGCCCGAGGGTTGACCATTGTGGTAGTAGGTGGTGCCCGAGGGTTGTCCAGTGTGGTAGAAGGTGGTGCCCGAGGGTTGTCCTGTGTGGTAGTAGGTAGTGCCCGAGGGTTGTCAAGTGTGGTAGTAGGTGGTGCCCGAGGTGACCAGTGTGGCAGTAGGTGGTGCCCGAGGAGATCAGTGTGGTAGTAAGTGGTGCCCGAGGGTTAACCAGTGTGGTAGTAGGTGGTGTACAAGGTGACCAGTGTGGTAATAGGTTGTGCCCGAGGTGAGCAGTGTGGTAGTAGGTGGAGCACGAGGTGACCAGTGTGGTAGGTGGTGCCCGAGGTGACCAGTGTGGTAGTAGGTGGTGCACGAGGTGTCGAGTGTGGTAGGTAGTGCCCGAGGTGACCAGTGTGGTAGTAGGTGGTGCACGAGGGTTATCCCGTGATGTAGTCAGTGGTGCCCTAGGTGACCAGTATGGTAGTAGGTGGTGCCCGAGGGGACCAGTGTGGTAGCAGGTGTTGCCCGAGGGTTGTCCAGTGTGGTAGTAGGTGGTGCCCGAGGGTTGTCTAGTTTGGTAGTAGGTGGTGCCTGAGGATTGTCCAGTGTGGTAGAAAGTGGTGCCCGAGGGTTGTCCAGTGTGGTAGAAAGTGGTGCCCGAGGGATGTCCAGTATGGTAATAGGTGGTGCCTGAGGGTTGTCCAGTGTGGTAGTAGGTGGTACCTCAGGGTTGTCCAGTGTGGTAGTAGGTGGTGCCCGAGGGTTGTCCAGTGTGGTAGTGGGTGGTGCCCGATAGTTGTCAAGTGTGGTAGTAGGTGGTGCGCGAGGTGACCAGTGTGGTAGTAAGTGGTGCCCGAGGGTTGTCCAGTGTGGTAGTAGGTTGTGTCCGAGGGTTGTCCAGTGTGGTAGTAGGTTGTGCCCGAGGGTTGTCCAGAGTGGTAGTAGGCGATGCCCGAGGGTTGTCCATTGTGGTAGTAGGTGGTGCCCAAGGGTGGACAAGTGTCGTAGTTGGTGGTGCCCGAGGGTTGTCCAGTGTGGTAGTAGCTGGTGCCCGAGGGTTGTCCAGAGCGGTAGTAGGTGGTGCCTGAGGGTTGTCCGGTGTTCTAGTAGGTGGTGCCCGAGGGTTGCCCAGTGTGGTAGTTGGTGGTGCCTGAGGGTTGTCCAGTGTGGTAGTAGGTGGTGCCTAAGGGTTGTCCAGTGTGCTAGTAGGTGGTGCCTAATGGTTGTCGAGTGTGGAAGTAGGTGGTGCCCGTGGGTTTTCCAGTGTGGTAGTAGGTGTCCCTGAGGGTTGTCCAGTGTGGTAGTAGGTGGTGCCCGAGGGTTGTCCAATGTGCTAGCAGGCGGTGCCCTAGGGTTGACCAGTGTGGTTGTAGGTGGTGCCCAAGGGTTGTCCAGTGCGGTAGTAGGTGGTGCCTAATGGTTGTCGAGTGTGGAAGTAGGTGGTGCCCGTGGGTTTTCCAGTGTGGTAGTAGGTGTCCCTGAGGGTTGTCCAGTGTGGTAGTAGGTGATACCCGAGGGTTGTCCAGTGTGGTAGTAAGTGGTGCCCGAGGGTTCACCAGTGTGGTTGTAGGTGGTGCCCAAGGGTTGTCCAGTGCGGTAGTAGGTGGTGCACGAGGTGACCAGTGTGGTAGTAGGTGGTGTCGAGGTGTCCAGTGTGGTAGTAAATGGTGCCCGTGGGTTGTCCAGTGTTGTAGTAGATGGTGCCCGAGGGTTGACCATTGTGGTAGTAGGTGGTGCCCGAGGGATGTCTAGTGTGGTAGTAGGTGTTGCCCGAGGGTTGATCATTGTGGTAGTAGGTGGTGCCCGAGGGTTGTCCAGTGTGGTAGAAGGTGGTGCCCCAGGGTTGACCAGTGTGGTAGTATGTGGTGCCAGAGGGTTGTCCTGTGTGGTAGTAGGTGGTGCCCGAGGGTTGACCAGTGTGGTAGTAGGTTGTGCCCGAGGGTTGTCAAGTGTGGTAGTACGTGGTGCCCGAGGGTTGTCCAGTGTGGTAGTAGGTTGTGCCCGAGGGTTGTCAAGTGTGGTAGTAGGTGGTGCCCGAGGTGACCAGTGTGGCATTAGGTGGTGCCCGAGGAGATCAGTGTGGTAGTAAGTGGTGCCCGAGGGTTGTCCAGTGTGGTAGAAGGTTGTGCCCGAGGGTTGTCCAGTGTGGTAGTAGGTGGTGCACGAGGGTTGTCCAGTGAGGTAGTAGGTGGTGCCCGAAGGTTGTCAAGTGTGGTGGTAGGTGGTGACCGAGGTGACCAGTTTTGTAGTAAGTGGAACCCGAGGGTTGTACAGTGAGGTAGTAGGAGGTGCCCGAGGTTGCCAGTGTGGTTGTAAGTGGTGCCCGAGGGTTCTGTGTGGTTCTAGATGGTGCCCGAGGGTTGTATAGTGTGGTAATAATTGGTGCCCGAGGGTTGTCTAGTGTGGTAGTAGGTGGTGCCTGAGGGTTGTCCAGTGTGGTAGTAGGTGGTGCCTGAGGTTTGTCCAGTGTGGTAGTAGGTGGTGCCCAAGGTGACCAGTGTGGTAGTAAGTTGTGCCCGAGGGTTGTCAAGTGTGTTAGTAGTTGGTGCCCTGGGGTTGTCAAGTGCGGCAGTAGGTGGTGCCTGAGGGTTGTCCAGTGTGGTAGTAGGTGGAGAAAGAGGAGACCATTGTGGCAGTATGTGGTGCCCGAGGTGGCCAGTGTGGTAGTAGGTGTTGGCCGAGGGTTGTCCAGTGTGGTAGTAGGAGGAGAAAGAGGTGACCATTGTGGCAGTATGTGGTGCCCGAGGTGACCAATGTATTAGTAGGAGGTGCCCGAGGTGGCCAGTGTGGTAGCAGGTGGTGCGCGAGTGTTGTCCTGTGTGGTAGTAGGTGGTGCCCGAAATGACCAGTGTGGTAGTATTTGGTGCCCGAGGGTTCACCAGTGTGGTAGTAGATGGTGCCTGAGGGTTGTCCAGTGTCGGAGTGGGTGGTGCCTGAGGGTTGTCCAGTGTGGTAGTAGGTGGTGCCCGAGGTGATCAGTGTGGTAGGAAGTGGTGCCCGAGTGTTGTTCAGTGTGGTAGTAGGTGGTGCCCGAGGGTTGTCAAGTGATGTAGTACGTGGTTACCGAGGGTTGTCCAGTGTGGTAGTAGGTGGTGCCTGAGGCTTGTCCAGTGTGGTAGTAAGTGCTGCTAGAGGGTTGTCCAGTGTGGAAGTAGGTGGTGCCCGAGATGACCAGTGTGGTTGTAGGTGGTGCGTGAGGGTTTTCCAGTGTGGTAGTAAGTGGTGCCCGAGGGTTGTCCAGTGTGGTAGTAGGTGGTGCCTGAGGCTTGTCCAGTGTGGTAGTAAGTGCTGAAAGAGGGTTGTCCAGTGTGGAACTAGGTGGTGCCCGAGGTGACCAGTGTGGTAGTAGGTGGTGCGTGAGGGTTGTCCAGTGTGGTAGTAAGTGGTGCCCGAGGGTTAACCACTGTGGTAGTAAGTGGTGCCCGAGGGGACCAGTGTGTTAGTAGGTTGTGCCCGAATTGACCAGTGTGAGAGTAGGTGGAGCCTGAGGTGACCAGTGTGGTAGTAGGTGGTGCCCGAGAGCTGTCCAGTGTGGTAGTAGGTGGTGCCTGAGGGTTGTCCAGTGTGGTAGTAGGTGGTGTCCGAGGGTTGTCCAGTGTGGTAGTAGTTGGTGCACGGGGTTTGACCTGTGTGGTAGTAGGTGGTGCCCGAGGGTTGTCCAGTGTGGTAGTAGGTGGTGCCCGAGGGTTGTCCAGTGTGGTACTAGGTGGTGCCCGAGTATTGTCCAGTGTGGTAGTAGGTGGTGCCCGAGGGTTGTCCAGTGTGGTAGTAGGTTGAGCCCGAGGTGATCAGTGTGGTAGTAGGTGATGCCTAAGAGTTGTCAAGTGTGGTAGTAGTTAGAGCCCGAGGTGACCAGTGTGGTAGTAAGTTTGTGTCCAAGGGTTGTCCAGTGTGGTAGGAGGTGGTGCCCGAGGTGACCAGTGCTGTAGTAAGTGGTGCCCTAGGGTTGTCCAGTGTGGTAGTAGGTGGTGCCCGATGGTTGACCAGTGTGGTAGCAAGTGGTGCCCGAGGTGACCAGTGTGGTAGTAAGTGGTGCCCAAGGGTTGTCCAGTGTGGTAGTAGGTGGTGCCCGAGGGTTGACCAGTGTGGTAGCAAGTGGTGTCCGAGAGTTGTCCAGTGTGCTAGTATGTGGTGCCCGAGGGTTGTCCAGTGTGGTAGCAAGTGGTGCCCGAGGTGACAAATGTGATAGTAGGTGGAAGCGCGAGGGTTCACCAGTGTGGAAGTAGGTGGTGCCTGAGCGTTGTCCAGTGTGGTAGTAGGTGGTGCCTGAGCGTTGTCCAGTGTGGTAGTAGGTGGTGCCCGAGGGTTTAGCAGTGTGGAAGTGGAGTCCGAGGGTTGTCCAGTGTGGTGGTAAGTGGTGCCCGAGGGTTGTCCAGTGTGGTAGTAAGTGGTGCCCGAGAGTTGTCCAGTGTGGTAGTAAGTGGTGCCCTAGGGTTGTCCAGTGTGGTGGTATGTGGTGCCCGAGGGATGTCCAGTGTCTTAGTAAGTGGTGAGTGAGGGTTGTCCAGTGTAGTTGCCAGTGGTGCTCGAGAGTTGTCCAGTGTGGTAGTAGGTTGTGCCCGAGGTGACCAGAGTGGAAGTAGGTGGTGCCCGAGGGTTGTCCAGTGTGGTAGTAGGTGGTGCCGGAGGGTTGACCAGTGTGGTAGTAGGTGGTGCCCGAGGGCTGACCAGTGTGGTTCTAGGCGGTGCCCGAGGTGACGAGAGTGGTAGTAGGTGGTGCCCGAGGTGACCAGTGTGGTAGTAGGTGGTGCCCGAGGTGACCAGTGTGGTAGTAGATGGTGCTCGAGGGTTGTTCAGTGTGGTAGTAGGTGGTGCCCGAGGGTTGTCCATTGTGGTAGTAGGTGGTGCCCGATGTGACCAGTGAGGTAGTAGGAGGTACCAGATGGGGTTCCAGTGTGGTAGTAGGTGGTGCCCGAGGGTGGTCCAGTGTGGTAGTAGGTGGTGCCCGAGGGTTGACCAGTGTGGCAGTAGGTGGTGCCCAAGGTTGGGCCAGTGTGGTAGTTGGTGGTGCCCGAGGGTTGTCCAGTGTGGTAGTAGGTGGTGCCCGAGGAGACTAGTGTGGTAGTAAGTGGTGCCCGAGGGTTGTCCAGTGTGGTAGTAGGTTGTGCCCGAGGGTTGTCCAGTGTGGAAGTAGGTGGAGCCCGAGGGTTGTCCAGTGTGGTAGTACGTGGTGCTCGAGGGTTGTCAAGTGTGGTAATAGGTGGTGCCCGAAGTGGCAAGTGTGGTAGTAGGTGGTGCCCGTGGGTTGTCCAGTAGGCTAGTAGCTGGTGATCGAGGGTTGTCCAGTGTGGGAGTAGTTGGTGCCCGAGGGTTATCCTGTGTGGTAGTCAATGGTGCCCTTGGTGACCAGTGTGGTAGTAAGTGGTGCACGACGGTTGTCCTGTGTGGTTCTAGATGGTGCCCGAGTGTTGTATAGTGTGGTAATAGGTGGTGCCCGAGGGTTGTCTAGTGTGGTAGTAGGTCGTGCCCGGGGGTTGTCCAGTGTGGTAGTAGGTGGTGCCCAAGGTGACGAGTGTGGTAGTAAGTTGTGCCCGAGGGTTGTCAAGTGTGGTAGTAGGTGGTGCCCTGGGGTTGTCCAGTCTGGTAGTAGGTGGAGAAAGAGGAGACCATTGTGGCAGTATGTGGTGCCCGAGGTGACCAGTGTATTAGTAGGAGGTGCCCGAGGTGGCCAGTGTGGTAGTAGGTGGTGACCTAGGGTTGTCCAGTGTGGTAGTAGGTGGCGACCTAGGGTTGTCCAGTGTGGTAGTAGGTGGAGAAAGAGGTGACCATTGTGGCAGTATCTGGTGCCCGAGGTGACCAGTGTATTAGTAGGAGGTGCCCGAGGTGGCCAGTGTGGTAGCAGGTGGTGCGCGAGTGTTGTCCTGTGTGGTAGTAGGTGGTGCCCTATTAAAAAAAAGTAATTTTTAAAAGAAGATGTTAAAATTTACTCCTTTTGTAATAAAGAGTTCGGGATACATAAATACACATTAAAATCAATTAATCTTTAATATATAAAAATCAACTATCTTTGGTCTAGAGGTATTTGAACTATGATATATAATATGTACATGTTACTATAATAAATTATAATCAGCATTTTACTAAAATAATAAATAATTAATAACCCTACACAGGGTACAACTCTTGACACTACTGTGTCACTATATATATATATCTCTATGCTAAAATAATAAATTATAAATAACATTTGTATAATAATAAATTACAATCAACTGCTTCTCACGACACGAGACCAGTCACATGACACTATTCAGTGTACACTACAACCAGGCCATCTTCAGTGTCCCACGACACCCTTTTCATCTCAGTGTTCCACTACGGTATTGTGCATATCTCAGTGTTCCACTCCATCATACGTTCCTAAGTGTCACACTACGGTCCTGGCCCAGTTCAGTGTAACACTCCAACCTTTTCTTCATGTAATGTCCCACTAAACAGCATCTGATGATTCCGGCCCACAGTTGATCAACGTAGACGGTGAGTCCACAGACATCACCGGTAGT
This sequence comes from Cherax quadricarinatus, assembly GCF_038502225.1. NCBI lineage: Eukaryota > Metazoa > Arthropoda > Malacostraca > Decapoda > Parastacidae > Cherax > Cherax quadricarinatus. The sequence continues at coordinate 272,792 of NW_027195167.1, forward strand.
CCAGTAAATCCTCTCCAAAGCCGGTTGACACACCGCTAGCCGAACGCCATGCTGCAAGCTCACTGAATGCGGCCGTCAAGTAACTGAGGCCAACAGACTCAGTGAGCTGCAGTGAGCGGTTCTTCTAACGCCAGTAGATAGGTACGATTAGGTGGTCAGGTACCTACTGCATAGACGTGTACCCTGAGGAGTTCAGGTACTTAATGTTGAAACCAGTAGACGTGTACCCTTAGGTGTGCAGGTACCTACTGCTTAGGTGCGTATCCTGAGGCGCTCAGGTACATACTGTTACTAAAGCCAGTAGACTGTACCCTTAGGTGGTCAGGTACCTACTGCTTAGATGTGCACCGTGAGGCACTCAGGAACTTACTGCTCTAAGGCCGGCTCAGCAGCCCCCACATTGGGTTTGATGACGTACCCAGTGGTACTGCCGGCCGGCAGGTTAACTATTTAACCGCTAGTTTGGCAGGGGCCGCAACATTCCCGAAATGACCAGTGTGGTAGTATTTGGTGCCAGAGGGTTCACCAGTGTGGTAGTAGATGGTGCCAGAGGGTTGTCCAGTGTCGGAGTGGGTGGTGCCTGAGGGCTGTCCAGTGTGGTAGTAGGTGGTGCCGAGGGTTGACCAGTGTGGCAGTAAGTGGCGCCCAAGGGTGGGCCAGTGTGGTAGTTGGTGGTGCCCGAGGGTTGTCCAGTGTGGTAGTAGGTGGTGCCCGAGGAGACTAGTGTGGTAGTAAGTGGTGCCCGAGGGTTGTCCAGTGTGGTAGTAGGTTGTGCCCGAGGGTTGTCCAGTGTGGAAGTAGGTGGAGCCCGAGGGTTGTCCAGTGTGGTAGTACGTGGTGGTCGAGGGTTGTCAAGTGTGGTAATAGGTGGTGCCCGAGGTGGGCAGTGTGGTAGTAGGTGGTGCCCGAGGGTTCTCAAGTGCGGTAGTAGGTGGCGACCGAGGTGGCCAGTGTGGTAGCAGGTGGTACGCGAGTGTTGTCCTGAGTGGTAATATTTGGTGCCCGAAGTGGCAAGTGTGGTAGTAGGTGGTGCCCGAGGTGACCAGTGTGGGAGTAGGTTGTGCCCGAGGGTTATCCTGTGTGGTAGTCAATGGTGCCCTAGGTGACCAGTGTGGTAGTAAGTGGTGCCCGAGGGTTGTCCTGTGTGGTTCTAGATGGTGCCCGAGGGTTGTATAGTGTGGTAATAGGTGGTGCCCGAGGGTTGTCTAGTGTGGTAGTAGGTGGTGCCCAGGGGTTGTCCAGTGTGGTAGTAGGTGGTGCCCAAGGTGACCAGTGTGGTAGTAAGTTGTGCCCGAGGGTTGTCAAGTGTGGTAGTAGGTTGTGCCCTGGGGTTGTCAAGTGCGGCAGTAGGTGGTGCCTGAGGGTTGTCCAGTGTGGTAGTAGGTGGAGAAAGAGGAGACCATTGTGGCAGTATGTGGTGCCCGAGGTGGCCAGTGTGGTAGTAGGTGGTGGCCGAGGGTTGTCTAGTGTGGTAGTAGGTGGAGAAAGAGGTGACCATTGTGGCAGTATGTGGTGCCCGAGGTGATCAGTGTATTAGTAGGAGGTGCACGAGGTGTCCAGTGTGGTAGCAGGTGGTGCGCGAGTGTTGTCCTGTGTGGTAGTAGGTGGTGCCCGAAATGACCAGTGTGGTAGTATTTGGTGCCCGAGGGTTCACCAGTGTGGTAGTATATGGTGCCTGAGGGTTGTCCAGTGTCGGAGTGGGTGGTGCCTGAGGGTTGTCCAGTGTGGTAGTAGGTGGTGCCCGAGGGTTGTCAAGTGATGTAGTACGTGGTGACCGAGGTTTGTCCAGTGTGGTAGTAGGTGGTGCCTGAGGCTTGTCCAGTGTGGTAGTAAGTGCTGCTAGAGGGTTGTCCAGTGTGGAACTAGGTGGTGCCCGAGGTGACCAGTGTGGTAGTAGGTGGTGCATGAGGGTTGTCCAGTGTGGTAGTAAGTGGTGCCCGAGGGTTGTCCAGTGTGGTAGTAGGTGGTGCCTGAGGCTTGTCCAGTGTGGTAGTAAGTGCTGCCAGAGGGTTGTCCAGTGTGGAACTAGGTGGTGCCCTAGGTGACCAGTGTGGTAGTAGGTGGTGCATGAGGGTTGTCCAGTGTGGTAGTAAGTGGTGCCCGAGGGTTGTCCAGTGTGGTAGTAGGTGGTGCCTGAGGCTTGTCCAGTGTGGTAATAAGTGCTGCAAGAGGGTTGTCCAGTGTGGAACTAGGTGGTGCCCGAGGGGACCAGTGTGTTAGTAGGTGGTGCCCGAATTGACCAGTGTGAGAGTAGGTGGAGCCTGAGGTGACCAGTGTGGTAGTAGGTGGTGCCCGCGGGCTGTCCATTGTGGTAGTAGGTGGTGTCCGAGGGTTGTCCAGTGTGGTAGTAGTTGGTGCACGGGGTTTGACCTGTTTGGTAGTAGGTGGTGCCCGAGGGATGTCCAGTGTGGTAGTAGGTGATGCCCGAGGGTTGTCCAGTGTGGTAGTAGGTGGTGCCCGAGGGTTGTCCAGTGTGGTAGTAGGTTGAGCCCGAGGTGATCAGTGTGGTAGTAGGTGATGCCTAAGAGTTGTCAAGTGTGGTAGTAGGTAGAGCCCGAGGTGACCAGTGTGGTAGTAAATTTGTGTCCAAGGGTTGTCCAGTGTGGTAGGAGGTGGTGCCCAAGGTGACCAGTGCGGTAGTAAATGGTGCCCGAGGGTTGTCCAGTGTGGTAGTAGGTGGTGCCCGAGGTGACCAGTGCGGTAGTAAGTGGTGCCCGAGGGTTGTCCAGTGTGGTAGTAGGTGGTGCCCGAGGGTTGTCCAGTGTGGTAGTAAGTGGTGCCCGAGGGTTGACCAGTGTGGTAGCAAGTGGTGCCCGAGGTGACCAGTGCAGTAGTAAGTGGTGCCCGAGGGTTGTCCAGTGTGGTAGTAGGTGGTGCCCGAGGTGACCAGTGCGGTAGTAAGTGGTGCCCGAGGGTTGTCCAGTGTGGTAGTAGGTGGTGCCCGAGGGTTGTCCAGTGTGGTAGTAAGTGGTGCCCGAGGGTTGTCCAGTGTGGTAGTAGGTGGTGCCCGAGGGTTGACCAGTGTGGTAGCAAGTGGTGCCCGAGAGTTGTCCAGTGTGCTAGTATGTGGTGCCCGAGGGTTGTCCAGTGTGGTAGCAAGTGGTGCCCGAGGTGACCAGTGTGGTAGTAAGTGGTGTCCGAGGGTTGTCCAGTGTGGTAGTAGGTGGTGCCCGAGGGTTGACCAGTGTGGTAGCAAGTGGTGCCCGAGGTGACAAGTGTGATAGTAGGTGGAGCGCGAGGGTTCACCAGTGTGGAAGTAGGTGGTGCCTGAGCGTTGTCCAGTGTGGTAGTAGGTGGTGCCCGAGGGTTTAGCAGTGTGGTAGTAAGTGGTGCCCGAGAGTTGTCCAGTGTGGTAGTAAGTGGTGCCCGAGGGTTGTCCAGTGTGGTGGTATGTGGTGCCCGAGGGATGTCCAGTGTCGTAGTAAGTGGTGAGTGAGGGTTGTCCAGTGTAGTTGCCAGTGGTGCTCGAGAGTTGTCCAGTGTGGTAGTAGGTGGTGCCCGAGGGTTGACAAGTGTGGTAGTAGGTGGTGCCCGAGGGCTGACCAGTGTGGTTCTAGGCGGTCCCCGAGGTGACGAGAGTGGTAGTAGGTGGTGCCCGAGGTGACCAGTGTGGTAGTAGGTGGTGCCCGAGGTGACCAGTGTGGTAGTAGGTGGTGCTCGAGGGTTGTTCAGTGTGGTAGTAGGTGGTGCCCGAGGGTTGTCCATTGTGGTAGTAGGTGGTGCCCGATGTGACCAATGAGGTAGTAGGAGGTACCAGATGGTTGTCCAGTGTGGTAGTAGGTGGTGCACGAGGGTGGTCCAGTGTGGTAGTAGGTGGTGCCCGAGGGTTGAGCAGTGTGGCAATAGGTGGTGCCCAACGGTGGGCCAGTGTGGTAGTTGGTGGTGCCCGAGGGTTGTCCAGTGTGGTAGTAGGTGGTGCCCGAGGAGGCTAGTATGGTAGTAAGTGGTGCCCGAGGGTTGTCCAGTGTGGTAGTAGGTTGTGCCCGAGGATTGTCCAGTGTGGAAGTAGGTGGAGCCCGAGGGTTGTCAAGTGTGGTAATAGGTGGTGCCCGAGGTAGCCAGTGTGGTAGTAGGTGGTGCCCGAGGGTTCTCCAGTGCGGTAGAAGGTGGCGACCGAGGTGGCCAGTGTGGTACCAGGTGGTGCGCGAGTGTTGTCCTGAGTGGTAATATTTGGTGCCCGAATTGGCAAGTGTGGTAGTAGGTGGTGCCCAAGGTGACCAGTGTGGGAGTAGGTGGTGCCCGAGGGTTATCCTGTGTGGTAGTCAATGGTGCCCTAGGTGACCAGTGTGGCAGTAGGTGGTGCCCGAGGGTTATCCTGTGTGGTAGTCAATGGTGCCCTAGGTGACCAGTGTGGCAGTAGGTGGTGCCCGAGGGTTATCCTGTGTGGTAGACAGTGGTGCCCTAGGTGACCAGTGTGGTAGTAGGTGGTGCCCGAGGGGGCCAGTGTGGTATTAGGTGGTGCCCGAGGGTTGTCCAGTGTGGTAGTAGGTGGTGCCCGAGGGTTGTCGAGTATCGTAGTAGGTGGTGCCTGAGGATTGTCCAGTGTGGTAGAAAGTGGTGCCCGAGGGTTGTCCAGTGTGGTAGAAAGTGGTGCCCGAATTGACCAGTGTGGTAGTAGGCGGTGCCCGAGGAGACCAGTGTGGTATGTGGTGCCCGAGGGTTGTCCAGTATAATAGTAGGTGGTGCCTGAGGGTTGTCCAGTGTGGTAGTAGGTTGTGTCCGAGGGTTGTCCAGTTTGGTAGTAGGTTGTCCCCGAGGGTTGTCCAGTGTGGTAGTTGGAGGTGCCCGAGGGTTGTCCAGTGTGGTAGTAGGTGGTGCCCGATGTGACCAGTGTGGTAGTAGCTGGTGCCCGAGGTGACCAGTGTGGTAATATGTGGTGCTCGAGGGTTGTTCAGTGTGGTAGTAGGCGATGCCCGAGGGTTGTCCATTGTGGTAGTAGGTGGTGCCCGAGGGTTGTCCAATGTGCTAGCAGGCGATGCCCGAGGGTTGACCAGTGTTTTAGTAGGTGGTACCCGAGGGTTGTCCAGTGTGGTAGTAAGTGGTGCCCGAGGGTTCACCAGTGTGGTAGTAGGTGGTGCCCAAGGGTTGACCAGTGTGGTAGTAGGTGGTACCCGAGGTGATCAGTGTTTTAATAGGTGATGCCCGAGGTGACCAGTGTGGTAGTAGGTGGTGCCCGAGGGTTGTCCAGTGCGGTAGTAGGTGGTGTGCGAGGTGACCAGTGTGGTAGTAGGTGGTGCCGAGGTGTCCAGTGTTGTAGTAGATGGTGCCCGAGGGTTGACCATTGTGGTAGTAGGTGGTGCCCGAGGGTTGTCAAGTGTGGTAGTAGGTGGAGAAAGAGGAGACCATTGTGGCAGTATGTGGTGCCCGAGGTGGCCAGTGTGGTAGTAGGTGGTGGCCGAGGGTTGTCCAGTGTGGTAGTAAGTGGAGAAAGAGGTGACCATTGTGGCAGTATGTGGTGCCCGAGGTGACCAGTGTATTAGTAGGAGGTGCCCGAGGTGGCCAGTGTGGTAGCAAGTGGTGCGCGAGTGTTGTCCTGTGTGGTAGTAGGTGGTGCCCGAAATGACCAGTGTGGTAGTATTTGGTGCCCGAGGGTTCACCAGTGTGGTAGTAGATGGTGCCTGAGGGTTGTCCAGTGTCGGAGTGTGTGGTGCCTGAGGGTTGTCCAGTGTGGTAGTAGGTGGTGCCCGAGGTGATCAGTGTGTTAGGAAGTGGTGCCCGAGTTTTGTTCAGTGTGGTAGTAGGTGGTGCCCGAGGGTTGTCAAGTGATGTAGTACGTGGTGACCGAGGGTTGTTCAGTGTGGTAGTAGGTGGTGCCTGAGGCTTGTCCAGTATGGTAGTAAGTGCTGCTAGAGGGTTGTCCAGTGTGGAAGTAGGTGGTGCCCGAGGTGACCAGTGTGGTAGTAGGTGGTGCGTGAGGGTTGTCCAGTGTGGTAGTAAGTGGTGCCCGAGGGTTGTCCAGTGTGGTAGTAGGTGGTGCCTGAGGCTTGTCCAGTGTGGTAGTAAGTGCTGCAAGAGGGTTGTCCAGAGTGGAACTAGGTGGTGCCCGAGGTGACCAGTGTGGTAGTAGGTGGTGTGTGTTGCAACCCCTGAATGGGTTACAATGATTATTATGTATATATAATGTATATTACCTTTTCATTTAATTTTATATTGCTTATATTTGCGATAATAGCTAAATCGTAAATGTATGACTTTATATTATTATTTGACTGTTATATTGTTATTTGACTTTTGTTAGGATGTACGTAATATGTGCTCAGTTCAAGTCTTGATTGTCAAACTACTGTAATCATCGCTTGTCGCTCGTTATACTGCCGGCTTCTGAGCTGCAGTTGTCCACGTAGCTATCACGTGATCGAGGGGGGGTGTCCTCACCTCTCGTAAAGTATTCAGTCTGCTCTAGACTCGCTTGGTGGTTGGACAGATTGTCTGTCTCATTATTCTTGTTAGTTCTGTAGAACTCTGTTCACAGAACATTATATAGACTTAGTGATTTTCGACGTTGTACTGAGGTTGTGTGTCTCTTAGACACTCTGAACATCTCAGGTCCTTAGCTATAGCTTCTGACCTAATTTTGTACTGGTTTCTGTGTATTGTCACAGTCTGAGTATTTCCTATGCTGAACATAGATTCAGTATTATGAGAGTTCTGTAACTTTTGTGGAGAATCTGCAGATGGTCCCTACTTAGTGTCGTTATATTATCTCCCAGTTCCTGATTGTGTCGCAGTCGCTTGTTATTGCATTGCTTTTGGGCTTAGCATTCTTTGTTGTTCAAGCAGACTGTTCGGGTTGCCAGTCGGTCAAGAAGTTTGTTTGTTTGAGGACTTTGTCAGTCACTTATTTAAGTCTTATTCGAGTCTTGAGACATAGGTAACTACTTAAGAGCACTTACACGCATACACACACTTACTTGTACATATTTGTAATATCTTATTAAATGTTAATGTACCTGACGGTACTTAAGAATTATAAATGTGATATGTGCTTTCAGCACAATAATATTGAACTCGAGAGATTGATTTTATTTTGATTGCTGTGATTTAATTTACTTTGATAATATACCTCTAGACTTAATAAATTTATTAAATTTTAATTTCTCTAGTTAGTAGCCTACCAGTTGTAATCCTAAAGCGCTATTGAACCATACTGAAGTTCTAATGGATAATTGGACAAGGATACTGACTACTTGTTACGAAAACCCAGTAACAGGCTGGATGCTAGAAGGGCAGTCCTTTCTAGTATTCACTGGAGATCTCTAAGATTTTAGAATCGCGTTTTTTGTAACAAATGGGGGCCTGTCCGGGATGCTCTTGCTCCAAGGTGTTGGAGAAATTGTCCAGTTTGACATACTAGTACTTCTATGATCAAACACTTTGAGTACTTTCCTAATCTGAAGACTTTGAGTTTAGTCTTGTACAACATACCAGGTGGATGTATGTACTTGACTGAGTCTCTTGATCCAAGGAGATGGAAATACTGTTTTTGAGTTCTAGCTCTAAGACAACCAACACTAAAATTCCTATTAGGATTATAGTTTCCAATAATCACTCTCTCGTAGGTCAATTATTTTTGTGATGTATGCCAAAGTGAAACAGTTAATTGATACTCTGACTTTGTCTGAGTTAAGTGCATTAAAACTTCAGACGTGTTGGCAAGTAGCCAAGTATCTCGGTGTGACGTATAACAGGAATTACACCGCAGAAACTGTCAGAGCATTAATTAAAGATATATTGCTTCCTGCTCATACAAAGATGTCTGATTATGATTCAGATTCAAAAAGCCTAGTGTCACAATTAGGAAGTATGGCTCTATTTGAAGTTGAAGAAAGAGCAACTAGAGCAGAAGTGAGCCTAGTGTCTGAGCCTAGTGTAGATCAGTTCTCGCTCGCTCCTTCCTTCACTGACACTATAGTACAGAGTATAGCTGGTATGACTAAGCCTCACGGTAGTACTGTGTATGCTACACCTGTATCTACTTATCCTAGACCAGATCTAGACTCTCTAGAGACGGCTGGACCAAGTGTCCGACCTAAGGACCGTCCAGACCACGTTAATTTCCCTACTCCTCCATTACCAACTGGTCCTATCTCTCAGGAACAGTTTGAAAGGTTTGAACGCCTCATTATGTTGCAGACTGCCCAAATAGAGGCACAGAGGAAATTGAACGAAGAAGATTTCCAAAGAGAAAATGTTCGTCTGTTAAGACAACAGACTGATATATCACAGGACACATTTAATGTGCAGAAAGCTGCATCTATGGTTGCTAAGTTTTTTGAAAGTGACTTAGACACATATTTTGATGTGTTTGAGAACCAGGCACGTGCTATGAACTGGCCACGTAAGCACTGGGCAACATTGCTGCATACAGCGTTGACGGGAAGAGCTCAAACCTGTACTGCAGCTTTGCCATTTGCCAAGTACATTAGTTATGACGCTGTCAAACAAACTATTCTAGAGACATATAACTTGTTACCTGTAAGTTATCAAAGAGCATTTCGTACGTTACAACGACGACAAGATCAAACTTGTGTAGAGTTTGCTCGTGAGAAAAAAGTTGCATTTGAGAGATGGTCTAGAGCTGCTAAATGTAACAACTATGACAGTTGTTACTACATGAAGAGTTTAACAACTGTATGTCTGCTGACATACAAGAATATCTGATCGATCATACTACCTCGGATATTCTGGAAACTGCAGCATTAGCAGACAATTACGAGATTTCTCACAAACTTGTACGTATTAAAACACAGAGAAACAAGGTAACTAAAAATTGTCCTAGAAGTTGGCAACCTAAATCAGCTGCTCATTGCCGGCCTGATGTACCTGCTACTGTAACTTCTCGTACCTTTACCAGGAAAACTCACAATCCTGAATCTGTCTCTGTGGCTAGACAGAAATCTGGTATCGAGAAGAAGAAAGTTAAATGTACCTATTGTAACAGAAAAGGACATACTAGAGAGTATTGCTATAAGTTAGAAAGAGATACGAGAAACAGTCGTGCGGCTGGCGCCCCCACTCAAGTCGTATCCTCTTCCGAACAACAAAGACACCAAAAGCCTAGCAATTCCTCTGATCCTACTGTTTTAGATAATGTTACTCAGGATAGATGACTAGCGTCAGAAAGTGTATCTGACGAAAAGATTCGTTCAGCGATGAGTCCTTACTTTTCGAGAGATAAAGTAGGATTTGACGAATCACATCTGAGATAATTTCTTTCAGAGACACTGGCAGTTATCTTACGTTATTAAGAGAAGATGTACTGCCCATAACTGACGATACCTATACCAAGATAGATGTATTGTTAGAAGCCTATGGAGGGGCTGTTATAAAAGTGCCTCTGCACAAAGTTTATATTGAAACAAGCTATTATACTGGTTATATTTCAGTGGGTATATCCAGTGGTGTATTTCCCATCAGGTCAGTGGACTTGTTGATAGGGAACGATATCCTTCATGCTGGTATATGTAAAGAACCACTTGTGATTGATAATAACACTGATGATAATTATGCCATTGAAGCTTGTAGAGAGAAACCTATTTTATTTCCTCTCAGCGCAATTACTAGAGCTATGTCAAAGATACAACAACCATTCCTGTCTCCTGTTGAGTTAGTGGATGACAATGATTTGGGGTTGAATATGTTGTTTAGTGACGCTCTGCGCCCAGGATCATTAACACTGACTCCCCCCGGTCATCAACTTAGTCAGGACACAACTGACGTTAAATTTCTTACTCATGATGATTTAATCAAGGACCAGTTTGCTGATCAGTCACTGGAAAGACTGAGAGATATAGCAGTTACTGAGAGTGAAGCAAAGGATCTCGATAATTGTTACTATTATAGTAACGGTGTACTGATGGAGAAAAACACATGTAAGTTGTCAGCTGATAGTGTTTCCACCACAGTCAAGCATCTCGTTGTGTTACCAGTTACATTTCGTGAACAAGCCATTGATTTTGCTCACAATAGTCCCATAGGAGGACATTTGGGTGTCAAGAAGACACTCGGTAAACTGGCAAAACATTTTACTTGGCCAAAGATGAAGGAAACAGTAGCTGATCATGTGCGACGGTGCCACGTGTGTCAAGTGACAGGCAAGCCAGCACACACACCTCCACCTGCGCCTCTCACTATGTTCATTAGTAGCAAAGTTCAGTTCATCTGGACTAGAGATTGTTCAGACTCGTTCAAAAGGTTGAAGCGCTTGCTATCCTCTGCTCCTGTGTTGAAGAGTCCTAATTTCAATCTTCCCTTCTTTTTACATATAGATGCGAGTGGTTATGCAGTGGGTGCTGTGCTGCTCCAACAGTCAACATCCACTGACATTCTCCATCCTATATGTTACTATTCATCTAAGCTTAAACGACACCAGAAAAATTATGCCACTATTGAGAAAGAGGCTCTAGCTCTTGTGGTGTCCTTAGAACATTTTGACGTGTATTTGGGCACTTCCCCATTTAAAATTAACGTTTTTTCAGACCACAATCCACTCACTTATATAAATACTATGAAGAGTAAGAATGCTAGGATAATGAGGTGGGCCCTCAGAATCCAACCTTATTCTATTAGTATAAAACACATAAGTGGTCATTGTAATGTAATTGCCGACGCTCTGTCTCGTCCTTAATAATTATCAGTTACATTAAATTAACGTAATTTTATGCCCAAATACCTTTTGTTACTTGCTATCTCAAATTCAGTAAAGTAACTTAATCCCTCCAGCCCATATTAACTATATATACTCATGTCATGTCTAATTATTATATTTATATATTCACAGTAATGTTGTGTGAGGAGGAGACAAGCTGAGTTTTGAGTGGGTAGTGTCGTGTGGGAGATGGTACTGCGTGACGCAACACTGTCCTGCCGCAGACGCCCCCCCCCCCCTCTACACACCTTAAGCTGTTTCATACTCAGATGTTCATACTGCCTAGCATTCCACAACCACTACTTAAGAGTGGAATGCAGTCTCCTCTACTATGATCGAGCCTCAACGTGCCCTCCTTGTCAGCGCTATCCTGTCTCTACACTGATGTATATAACCACGAGTATACAGAGATACGATACTGTGTACTGCCCTAGAACTAGGGGCATATCCTAGTGATGGACGCTGTGTAATTGTATAGGTGCTTGGCACAAGAGAGACTAATTAATATTTATATTTATAATAATATTGATATGAGTAATCAGAAATAATGTGAAAGACATTCAAGCAATTCCTAGTGCGACCCTCTGTCGTGTTGGGGGGGGGTGTTGCAACCCCTGAATGGGTTACAAACATTCCCTGCTCAGACGCTGTGCTGAGCGGTCGTCAGCTGTCTCTCCTCAGTCCCGACACCTGGTGGAGGAGCTGTGAGACGACAACAACAATGGCGACGAGTTTTCGAAGAAGAGTTAATACTGTGTGTATTGACCTTATAAAGGGCACGATCCCCAGCGCATCGGTTAATGTGTTGGTGCCGATGATCATCTGCGATGTATATGGTATCCAGCGTGAATCCCTGTGTGGCGTTGCCTTAAATGGACTATCACGGATATTCGTCAAGTTTTGCGATACCAAGACCTACGAGCAGATTGTCAACCAGTATCAGGATGTTAGCAAGCAAGTCACCCCAGCAGTCACAGTTAAGTTGCATGACGTTTCACATTACTACACATGGGTATGTGTGCGAAACGTGCCTTTTGAGGCTAACGAAGTTGACATACGTGACGCCTTCAAATACTATGGGACGATCCACCAGGTTACTATGTGTCGGTGGTCTGATGGCCACTTTGCTGGTTTACAGGAAGGGTCTTTCACGTTAAAAATGTCCCTGCGCCAACCAATACCTTCGTACATAAACCTAGAGGAGTTCCGTACCCAGGTGTATGTTACGTATCCTGGACAGAGACGAACTTGTCGCCTTTGCGGAGCATTGGACCACATTGCTGCACAATGCGTTAAGCGCCAGCCGCCCTCGGGACGTGGTCATCGTCCGGATGGTGAGGCTCCTCTTCGGAATCTGGCAGATGAAGTAATCGAGGACTTACCGCGCCTGAAATCGTGGAGTGATGAGGTGGATCGGGCCATGCTCGTGGAGTCATCCTGCGTGACTCTACCTGGTACGGTCAACCACGAAGTGGTAGAATATGGTGGACGTGAGAGCCCTCAAGCAAGAGAGGATGCTGAAATGGACGCTAACATTGTATCGACATTGAGCGACCTTTTAGCTTCGCAGGAGTATGATTCTGTGCCGTGTGTGCCTGCATTGGAGTGTTCAGATGAGGAGAAAACACAGTTAAAGGACGTCGATCAGTTAATTAACGTAAGTGAGGTAGAAGGTCCGAGAGTTCATACTGTTGCGGTAGAAGTTCACAAGGAGAACATTACAGGTCCTGATAAAGTTGAGGATGCTGTTTCTAGGAAGTGTGCGGCTACCCCGCCCGACTCCAACGATGTCTTGACCCCTGGACAGCGCTCAGGGAAGAAGACGTGGTCGGAAGTCACGGGTGGGGCGTCGCGTGGTTCCAGGACAGCGAGTAATATAACAGAGAATGTACAAGGTAAAGGTGGCGCCTTAGGCGTTAGTCAACGTAAAGGGAAAAAGGGTGTGGCGGTCCCTCGAGGAAAGCCACCGTTAGCAAAGTTAGGTGTATAACCATAAATGTTAATGGTATGAAGAATAACAGAAGGCAAGTACAGGTTCATGAGTGGTTGCATCGCTTTGCAGTAGACGTATGTTTCGTGCAAGAACATAACCATAAAGTTGGAAGTTCGTTTGCGATAGATGGTTATGATGTTTATATGGCTCACTCGAGTCGTTTGAAAGGTGGTGTAGCTGTGTTAATAAAAGCGACCAGCCCGTTCGTGATGAAACATTGGGAGGAAGGGGGAGGGGGTCGTGTGGTACGCGTCATAGGTGAGTGGGGTACTCAACGGGTTGGTTTTGTAGGAGTATATGGGCCAGCTGAACATGATGTTAATATTAAAAATACTTTTGTCAACGACGTTCTTGTGTACTATTTGAGATCTCTGCCTGATATAACAGTAGTTGGTGGCGACTGGAACTGTGTGGTGCGCCGTAAAGACGTAGAACCGAGGGGAGCGGGTTATTGTTCGATTATTTTGGGTGATTTGTTGTCTGGGCTGGGGTTGGTGGATGTAAGTGGAAGCAGTGACTTAGGGATTGAGCACACTTTCGTGCGTAAGGACTATGCTGCGCGTTTAGACAGGGTATATGTGTCTCGGCGCGTAGTTGTAACCAAAGGGCTCTGGTGGCCTGGTGGTTAACGCTCTCGCTTCACACGGTGAGGGCCTGGGTTCGATTCCCAGCCAGAGTAGAAACATTGGACGTGTTTCTTTCCACCTGTTGTCTATGTTCCCCATCAGTAAAATGGGTACCTGGGTGTTAGTCGACTGGTGTGGGTCGCATCCTGGGACACTGACCTAAGGAGGCCTGGTCACAGACCGGGCCGCGGGGGCGTTGACCCCCGGAACTCTCTCTCCAGATAAAGTGCGTGTGTTAGATGTGTATTTCTCCGACCATCGCGGTGTTCTCGTAGAGCTCGACTGGAGAGGTCTCCCGACTCGTTTTAAAGGATATTGGAAGTTAAATACTCGTTTACTTCAAAGTGAGGAAGATAAGACACTCTTCACGCACTTATGGACGTCTATGGGAGTAGACTCCTTGGAAGGTAGTGATTTAGTGCGACAATGGGACGAGGTTATGAAGCCTCGCATTAAGGATTTTTATGTACATCGGGGTAAGGAGGCCTCTCGATTGGAGTATGGATTTTTGAGGTACCTGGAGGGTTCTTTACAGCACTGTTTTGCACAAGGGGAGGTATCTGGAATTTACCCTGTGGACGAGATTAACAATCTAAAGGAACACATCCAGACGCTGAAAAATACGGTTTTTGATGGGGCGCGTATTTCGAGTGGAGTCGAGGAGGCTGTGTGGGGTGATAAGCCGTCCGCTTGTGTCTTACGTAGTCAGACACAAAGGAGGAAGGCGACTGAAATCGTGAGTTTAGTGGTGCAGGATGGCGTAGAAGGGTATAGTGAGGGTCAGTTTGTAACAACAACTGAAGGAATAAGCTATTATGTTGATAAATGGTTTAATATCAAAATGCTAAATAAAGAAGTAAGCGTGGATGCAATACGGGAATTGGGGCAGAATGTACGATGTGAGTTGAATGATAATGATCGCTTTCTCATGGGTGGGCCTATAACTGAAGCTGAGGTGTGGGAGGCTTTGCAGGGAATGTGCAAGGGTAAGGCGCCAGGTATTGATGGCATTCCATGTGAATTTTATATTCAACATTGGAAGGTCATACGGACTTTTCTGGTACGTTTACTCAATGCGATGAAGGAAGGGGGTCGTTTAGGTATGTCTCAGAGTACGGCGGTTTTGGTGTTAGTTAAAAAATGTGACATACCCGTATCACTTAAGGATTACCGACCAATATCACTAATGTGTAGCGATTATAAATTATATGCAAAAATTTTAATGAATAGGATTAAGAAAGTGTTTGACAAGGTAATACATAAGGGTCAGTTAGGCGTGCCAGGTAGGACAATGTATGATGGTCATGGGAATATCAGGGAGTTTGTCGAGGAATACGGAACGAGGGGCGGGGGTGGTGTTTTGGCTTTATACTGGCAAGCTGCTTTTGATAGTGTAGAAAAGGAGGTGCTGTGGAAGTTTATGAGATGGCAGGGTTTTGGTAATGAGATCATCATGTGGGCCCGCTCTTTGTATAATGGTGCTGGGTTTAGAGTACAAATTAATGGGAAGTTAGGAGACTTAGTCAAATTGAATAGAGGCATTCGACAGGGATGCCCTATGTCTCAAATGCTCTTTGCTTGCATGCAGGACCCTTTTTATTGGACAGTTTGTGGGCGGGGTGTAGATTCGTCGTGGGGTTCGAGTAGTGATCGACCTGCCATAGTAGGTTATGTAGATGATACAACTGTCCTAGTACGTACGAGGGAGCAGTTGAGTTGTGTAGGAAGATTTGTAGATATATTTGGTAGAGCAACAGGAATGCGAGTTAACAAAGAAAAATCAAAGATTATGAAGTTGGGAGATTGGGCGAGAGAGGAGGTAGGTATAGAGACGTGGACGGTGGTTGACTGTGTTACTATATGTGGTATACAGTATATGAGAGAGGTTGATGAGACGAGGGCATGTAATTCGGGGAGGGTGGTAAATAATGTTTTGAGGCGTTTAAATAGTCTAAGGCCAGGACATTTAACTCTACACCAGCGAGCGATAGTAATTAATGTTCTTCTTTATAGTAAAGTTTGGCACGTTGCTGCGCTGTATCCACTAATAAAGGGGGATATCAAACATCTTTTAAATAGAGTTTATAGATTTCTGTGGGGTTCAGGGTGCGACTGGCTCACAAGAGCGGTGGTAGAGACACCAATGCGTCAAGGAGGGTTAGGTCTTGTTCCTTTAAGAGACCGAGTCATTGCTTGTTATGTGAAACGTCGTTTTCTCCGATTGGGTGGAAGGCATGGTGGTTTAACAGAAATGTATCGTGACCTGCGCAGGTGGTGGACACGGGCAGACGTAATCAAGTGCGATACGATGCTACGTGTGTTACTGTGCATGCGAGACGTGCGGAGCGTTAAATTGAGTACTTTGGAAAGAGTGGGTATGGTGAAAGTTGAGGTGAGAGTTGAAGGAATGTTCCCCACGTACGCGTGGTGTGATATATGGAAGCGGGTTCATCAGTTACATCTCCTTCCTCGAGTACGCGAAGTGGTTTTTAAATTTTTGCACAGGATCCTGCCGTCCAAGGTGGTGTTGTCTAATCGGCGTGTAGAGGTTGACCGGAGTTGTTCAGCGTGCGGGGAGGACGAATCAGCGTTTCACGTTGTGTATTTCTGTGAAAATTTAGGTATAGTACGTGCGTGGTTAAGCAGAGTTTTACGAATGGTAGGGAGGGGAGGTTTGTCTGTAATTAGGGCGTTGAGTTTTGATGTGGGTGGGGTTGACATCTGTGTACAACGTGCTGTGTCGTATGTCGTAGCCGATTATATTTATGTGTCATGGGCTATGAGACATGTTGAAGGTAATAGCAGAATCCGGGTTTTAGCGGGAACAATTCTTAGAATTAAGTGTCGAAATCAGTTAGTATATGAGGGGAGATGGGAGAAAGATTTCCCGTCTGCATACAGAGCATTAGAGTTAAAGGATTTGAGATAATTTGTGTTTGTTCAGTGGGTAATCTTACGGGCTGGTCAGCTGCGTTTAATTGTGTGTAAATGTCGTGTGTTTGTGAATGTTGTATGTATGTTTCTAATGTTGTATGTATGTCTCCAATGTTGTATGTAAGTCTCCAGTGTGATGATGTCATTAATAAAAATGTAAAATTTTGTATGTGCAGAACGTTAAGAGTTTTGCCCTTTTTATTCTTGTATACCAATCATTGGTATTTGTATAGATATGTTTTCCTATTGCATGTAATATCTGATATTGCATGTAATTGATTACATTATTTGTTGAGATATAATATAACACATCGTATTTGTTATATTTGGATGTTTTCGTCGTCGATTCATTAATACCTATGTCTATGTTGGTGTATATGAGTGTGCTTGTGTGTGTGTGTTATTGTGTGTGTTGGTTTTATAACACTTTATTATACAGTCTATATACTTACCCATGTGTGCTTGCCATTTGTATATACAACATGAAGTGTAAATATATGACATATTACTGCATATTGCAATTTTTTGTTATTGATGTCAAGCCTAACATTGTATAATCTTGTATTTAGCAAAAGTGTTGAAGGATGAACTGTACAGGTGATGAGGGATTTTTTTATGTAAAACTTGCAGTGTGTTTAGACAATGAAGAATTTATGTTGTCTGTTGAAGATCTGATACTGTATACTTTTATTTATTTAATGTATTGTATGTTTTAAATAAAATATAAAAAAAAAATGGGTTACAATGATTATTATGTATATATAATGTATATTACCTTTTCATTTAATTTTATATTGCTTATATTTGCGATAATAGCTAAATCGTAAATGTATGACTTTATATTATTATTTGACTGTTATATTGTTATTTGACTTTTGTTAGGATGTACGTAATATATGCTCAGTTCAAGTCTTGATTGTCAAACTACTGTAATCATCGCTTGTCGCTCGTTATACTGCCGGCTTCTGAGCTGCAGTTGTCCACGTAGCTATCACGTGATCGAGGGGGGGGTGTCCTCACCTCTCGTAAAGTATTCAGTCTGCTCTAGACTCGCTTGGTGGTTGGACAGATTGTCTGTCTCATTATTCTTGTTAGTTCTGTAGAACTCTGTTCACAGAACATTATATAGACTTAGTGATTTTCGACGTTGTACTGAGGTTGTGTGTCTCTTAGACACTCCGAACATCTCAGGTCCTTAGCTATAGCTTCTGACCTAATTTTGTACTGGTTTCTGTGTATTGTCACAGTCTGAGTATTTCCTATGCTGAACATAGATTCAGTATTATGGGAGTTTTGTAACTTTTGTGGAGGATCTGCTGATGGTCCCTACTTAGTGTCGTTATATTATCTCCCAGTTCCTGATTGTGTCGCAGTCGCTTATTATTGCATTGCTATAAGGCTTAGCATTCTTTGTTGTTCAAGCAGACTGTTCGGGTTGCCAGTCGGTCAAGAAGTTTGTTTGTTTGAGGACTT
Organism: Cherax quadricarinatus; assembly: GCF_038502225.1. NCBI lineage: Eukaryota > Metazoa > Arthropoda > Malacostraca > Decapoda > Parastacidae > Cherax > Cherax quadricarinatus. The sequence goes on from NW_027195167.1 coordinate 290,466, forward strand.
TGTCAGTCACTTGTTTAAATCTTATTCGAGTCTTGAGACATAGCTAACTAATTAAGAGCACTTACACGCATACACACACTTACTTGTACATATTTGTAATATCTTATTAAATGTTAATGTACCTGACGGTACTTAAGAATTATAAATGTGATATGTGCTTTCAGCACAATAATATTGAACTCGAGAGATTGATTTTATTTTGATTGCTGTGATTTAATTTACTTTGATAATATACCTCTAGACTTAATAAATTTATTAAATTTTAATTTCTCTAGTTAGTAGCCTACCAGTTGTAATCCTAAAGCGCTATTGAACCATACTGAAGTTCTAATGGATAATTGGACAAGGATACTGACTACTTGTTACGAAAACCCAGTAACAGGCTGGATGCTAGAAGGGAAGTCCTTTCTAGTATTCACTGGAGATCTCTAAGATTTTAGAATCGCGTTTTTTGTAACAGTGCGTGAGGGTTGTCCAGTGTGGTAGTAAGTGGTGCCCGAGGGTTAACCACTGTGGTAGTAAGTGGTGCCCGAATTGACCAGTGTGAGAGTAGGTGGAGCCTGAGGTGTCCAGTGTGGTAGTAGGTGGTGCCCGAGGGCTGTCCAGTGTGGTAGTAGGTTGAGCCCGAGGTGATCAGTGTGGTAGTAGGTGATGCCTAAGAGTTGTCCAGTATGGTAGTAGGTGGTGCCTGAGGGTTGTCCAGTGTGGTAGTAGGTGGTGCCACAGGGTTGTCCAGTGCGGTAGTACGTGGTGCCCGAGGGTTGTCCAGTGTGGTAGTGGGTGGTGCCCGATGGTTGACAAGTGTGGTAGTAGGTGGTGCCCGAGGTAACCAGTGTGGTAGTAAGTGGTGCCCGAGGGTTGTTAAGTGTGGTAGTAGGTTGTGTCCGAAAGTTGTCCAGTTTGGTAGTAGGTTGTGCCCGAGGGTTGTCCAGTGTGGTAGTTGGAGGTGCCCGAGGGTTGTCCAGTTTGGTAGTAGGTGGTGCCAGAGGTGACCAGTGTGGTAGTAGCTGGTGCCCGAGGTGACCAGTGTGGTAATAGGTGGTGCTCGAGGGTTGTTCAGTGTGGTAGTAGGCGATGCCCGAGGGTTGTCCATTGTGGTAGTAGGTGGTGCCCGAGGGTGGAACAGTGTGGTAGTTGTTGGTGCCCGAGGGTTGTCCAGTGTGGTAGTAGCTGGTGCCCGAGGGTTGTCCAGAGTGGTAGTAGGTGGTGCCGAGGTGTCCAGTGTGGTAGTAGCTGGTGCCCGAGGGTTGACCAGTGTGGTAGTAGGTGGTACCCGAGGTGATCAGTGTTTTAATAGGTGGTGCCCGAGGTGACCAGTGTGGTAGTAGGTGGTGCCCGAGGGTTGTCCAGTGCGGTAGTAGGTGGTGCGCGAGGTGACCAGTGTGGTAGTAGGTGGTGCCGAGGTGTCCAGTGTGGTAGTAAATGGTGCCCGTGGGTTGTCCAGTGCTGTAGTAGATGGTGCCCGAGGGTTGACCATTGTGGTAGTAGGTGGTGCCCGAGGGATGTCCAGTGTGGTAGTAGGTGGTGCCCGAGGGTTGATCATTGTGGTAGTAGGTGGTGCCCGAGGGTTGTCCAGTGTGGTAGAAGGTGGTGCCCCAGGGTTGACCAGTGTGATAGTATGTGTTGCCCGAGGGTTGTCCTGTGTGGTAGTAGGTGGTGCCCGAGGTTTGACCAGTGTGGTAGTAGGTGGTGCCCGAGGGCTGACCAGTGTGGTTGTAGGTGGTGCCTCAGGGTTGTCCAGTGTGGTAGTAGGTGGTGCCCGAGGGTTGTCCAGTGTGGTAGTAGGTTGTGCCCGAGGGTTGTGAAGTGTGATAGTAGGTGGTGCCTGAGGTGACCAGTGTGGCAGTAGGTGGTGCCCGAGGAGATCAGTGAGGTAGTAAGTGGTGCACGAGGGTTGTCCAGTGTGGTAGTAGGTTGTGCCCGAGGGTTGTCCAGTGTGGTAGTAGGTGGTGTCCGAGGGTTGTACAGTGTGGTAGTAGGTGATGCCCGAAGGTTGTCAAGTGTGGTGGTAGGTGGTGACCGAGGTGACCAGTTTTGTAGTAAGTGGAACCCGAGGGTTGTACAGTGATGTAGTAGGAGGTGCCCGAGGTTGCCAGTGTGGTAGTAAGTGGTGCCCGAGGGTTGTCCTGTGTGGTTCTAGATGGTGCCCGAGGGTTGTATAGTGTGGTAATAGGTGGTGCCCGAGGGTTGTCTAGTGTGGTAGTAGGTGGTGCCCGGGGGTTGTCCAGTGCGGCAGTAGGTGGTGCCTGAGGGTTGTCCAGTGCGGTAGTAGGTGGAGAAAGAGGAGACCATTGTGGCAGTATGTGGTGCCCAAGGTGACCAGGTGGTAGTAAGTAGTGCCCGAGGGTTGCCAAGTGTGGTAGTAGGTGGTGCCCTGGGGTTGTCAAGTGCGGCAGTAGGTGGTGCCTGAGGGTTGTCCAGTGTGGTAGTAGGTGGAGAAAGAGGAGACCATTGTGGCAGTATGTGGTGCCCGAGGTGGCCAGTGTGGTAGTAGGTGGTGGCCGAGGGTTGTCCAGTGTGGTAGTAGGTGGAGAAAGAGGTGACCATTGTGGCAGTATATGGTGCACGAGGTGACCAGTGTATTAGTAGGAGGTGCCCGAGGTGGCCAGTGTGGTAGCAGGTGGTGCGCGAGTGTTGTCCTGTGTGGTAGTAGGTGGTGCCCGAAATGACCAGTGTGGTAGTATTTGGTGCCCGAGGGTTCACCAGTGTGGTAGTAGATGGTGCCTGAGGGTTGTCCAGTGTCGGAGTGTGTGGTGCCTGAGGGATGTCCAGTGTGGTAGTAGGTGGTGCCCTAGGTAATCAGTGTGGTAGGAAGTGTTGTTCAGTGTGGTAGTAGGTTGTGCCCGAGGGTTGTCAAGTGATGTAGTACGTGGTGACCGAGGGTTGTCCAGTGTGGTAGTAGGTGGTGCCTGAGGCTTGTCCAGTGTGGTAGTAAGTGCTGCTAGAGGGTTGTCCAGTGTGGAAGTAGGTGGTGCCCGAGGTGACCATTGTGGTAGTAGGTGGTGCGTGAGGGTTGTCCAGTGTGGTAGTAAGTGGTGCCCGAGGGTTGTCCAGTGTGGTCGTAGGTGGTGCCTGAGGCTTGTCAAGTGTGGTAGTAAGTGCTGCAAGAGGGTTGTCCAGAGTGGAACTAGGGGGTGCCCGAGGTGACCAGTGTGGTAGTAGGTGGTGCGTGAGGGTTGTCCAGTGTGGTAGTAAGTGGTGCCCGGGGGTTAACCACTGTGGTAGTAAGTGGTGCCCGAATTGACCAGTGTGAGAGTAGGTGGAGCCTAAGGTGTCCAGTGTGGTAGTAGGTGGTGCCCGAGGGCTGTCCAGTGTGGTAGTAGGTGGTGCCCGAATTGACCAGTGTGAGAGTAGGTGGAGCCTGATCTGACCAGTGTGGTAGTAGGTGGTGCCCGAGGGCTGTCCAGTGTGGTAGTAGGTGGTGCCTGAGGGTTGGCCAGTGTGGTAGTAGGTGGTGTCCGAGGGTTGTCCAGTGTGGTAGTAGTTGGTGCCCGGGGTTTGACCTGTGTGGTAGTAGGTGGTGCCCGAGGGTTGACCAGTGTGGTTGTAGGTGGTGCCCGAGGGTTGTCCAGTGTGGTAGTAGGTGGTGCCCGAGGGTTGTCCAGTGTGGTAGTAGGTTGAGGCCGAGGTGATCAGTGTGGTAGTAGGTGATGCCTAAGAGTTGTCAAGTGTGGTATTAGGTAGAGCCCGAGGTGACCAGTGTGGTAGTAAGTGGTGTCCAAGGGTTGTCCAGTGTGGTAGGAGGTGGTGCCCGAGGTGACCAGTGAGGTAGTAAGTGGTGCCCGAGGGTTGTCCAGTGTGGTAGTAGGTGGTGGCCGAGGGTTGACCAGTGTGGTAGCAAGTGGTGCCCGAGAGTTGTCCAGTATGCTAGTATGTGGTGCCCGAAGGTTGTCCAGTGTGGTAGTAAGTGGCGCCCGAGGTGACCAGTGTGGTAGTAAGTGGTGCCCGAGGGTTGTCCAGTGTTGTAGTAGGTGGTGCCCGAGGGTTGACCAGTGTGGTAGCAAGTGTTGCCCGAGGTGACAAGTGTGATAGTAGGTGGAGCGCGAGGGTTCACCAGTGTGGAAGTAGGTGGTGACTGAGCGTTGTCCAGTGTGGTAGTAGGTGGTGCCCGAGGGTTTAGCAGTGTGGAAGTGGAGTCCAAGGGTTGTCCAGTGTGGTTGTAAGTGGTGCCCGAGGGTTGTCCAGTGTGGTAGTAAGTGGTGCCCGAGAGTTGTCCAGTGTGGTAGTAAGTGGTGCCCGAGGGTTGTCCAGTGTGCTGGTATGTGGTGCCCGAGGGATGTCCAGTGTCGTAGTAAGTGGTGAGTGAGGGTTGTCCAGTGTAGTTGACAGTTGTGCTCGAGAGTTGTCCAGTGTGGTAGTAGTTCGTGCCCGAGGTGACCAGAGTGGAAGTAGGTGGTGCCAGAGGGTTGTCCAGTGTGGAAGTAGGTGGTGCCCGAGGGTTGACCAGTGTGGTAGTAGGTGGTGCCCGAGGGCTGACCAGTGTGGTTCTAGGTGGTGCCCGAGGTGACGAGAGTGGTAGTAGGTGGTGCCCGAGGTGACCAGTGTGGTAGTAGGTGGTGCCCGAGGTGACCAGTGTGGTAGTAGGTGGTGCTCGAGGGTTGTTCAGTGTGGTAGTAGGCGGTGCCCGAGGGTTTTCCATTGTGGTAGTAGGTGGTGACCGATGTGACCAGTGAGGTAGTAGGAGGTACCAGATGGTTGTCCAGTGTGGGAGTAGGTGGTGCCCGAGGGTGGTCCAGTGTGGTAGTAGGTGGTGCCCGAGGGTTGACCAGTGTGGCAGTAGGTGGTGCCCAAGGGGGGGCCAGTGTGGTAGTTGGTGGTGCCCGAGGGTTGTCCAGTGTGGTAGTAGGTGGTGCCCGATGGTTGTCAAGTGTGGTAGTAGGTGGTGCCCGAGGAGACTAGTGTGGTAGTAAGTGGTGCCCGAGGGTTGTCCAGTGTGGAAGTAGGTGGAGCCCGAGGGTTGTCCAGTGTGGTAGTATATGGTGCTCGAGGGTTGTCAAGCGTGGTAATAGGTGGTGCCCGAGGTGGCCAGTGTGGTAGTAGGTGGTGCCCGACTGTTCTCCAGTGCGGTAGTAGGTGGCGACCGAGGTGGCCAGTGTGGTACCAGGTGGTGCGCGAGTGTTGTCCTGAGTGGTAATATTTGGTGCCCGAAGTGGCAAGTGTGGTAGTAGGTGGTGCCCGAGGGTTGACCAGTGTGGTAGTAGGTGGTGCCCGAGGGCTGACCAGTGTGGTTGTAGGTGGTGCTTCAGGGATGTCCAGTGTGGTAGTAGGTGGTGCCCGAGGGTTGTCCAGTGTGGTAGTATGTGGTGCCCGAGGGTTGTCAAGTGTGGTAGTAGGTGGTGCCCTAATTGACCAGTGTGGTATTAGGTGGTGCCCGAGGAGACCAGTGTGGAAGTAGGTGGTGCCCGAGGGTTGACCAGTGTGGTAGTAGGTGGTGCCCGAGGGCTGACCAGTGTGGTTGTAGGTGGTGATTCAGGGATGTCCAGTGTGGTAGTAGGTGGTGCCCGAGGGTTGTCCAGTGTGGTAGTATGTGGTGCCCGAGGGATGTCAAGTGTGGTGGTAGGTGGGGACCGAGGTGACCAGTTTTGTAGTAAGTGGAACCCGAGGGTTGTCGAGTGAGGTAGTAGGAGGTGCCCGAGGTTGCCAGTGTGGTAGTAAGTGGTGCCCGAGTGTTGTCCAGTGTGGTTCTAGATGGTGCACGAGGGTTGTATAGTGTGGTAATAGGTGGTGCCCGAGGGTTGTCTAGTGTGGTAGTAGGTGGTGCCCGAGGTGACCAGTGTGGTAGTAAGTGGTGCCCGAGGGTTGTCAAGTGAGGTAGTAGGTGGTGCCCTGGGGTTGTCAAGTGCGGCAGTAGGTGGTGCCTGAGTGTTGTCCAGTGTGGTAGTAGGTGGTGCCTGAGGGTTGTCCAGTGTGGTAGTAGGTGGAGCCATAGGAGACCATTGTGGCAGTATGTGGTGCAGAGGTGGCCAGTGTGGTAGTAGGTGGTGGCCGAGGGTTTTCCAGTGTGGTAGTAGGTGGAGCCAGAGGTGACCATTGTGGCAGTATGTGGTGCCCGAGGTGACCGATGTATTAGTAGGAGGTGCCCGAGGTGGTCAGTGTGGTAGCAGGTGGTGCGCGAGTGTTGTGCTGTGTGGTAGTAGGTGGTGCCCGAAATGACCAGTGTGGTAGTAGGTGGTGCGCGAAATGACCAGTGTGGTAGTATCTGGTGCCCGAGGGTTCACCAGTGTGGTAGTAGATGGTGCCTGAGTGTTGTCCAGTGTCGGAGTGGGTGGCGCCTGAGGGTTGTCTAGTGTGGTAGTAGGTGGTGCTCGAGGTGATCAGTGTGGTAGGAAGTGGTGCCCGAGGGTTGTTCAGTGTGGTAGTAGGTGGTGCCCGAGGGTTGTCAAGTGATGTAGTACGTGGTGACCTAGGGTTGTCCAGTGTGGTAGTAGGTGATGCCTGAGGCTTGTCCAGTGTGGTAGTAGGTGGTGCGTGAGGGTTGTCCAGTGTCGTAGTAAGTGGTGCCCGAGAGATGTCCAGTGTGGTAGAAGGTGGTGCCCGAGGGTTGAGCAGCGTGGTAGTAGGTGGCGCAAGAGGGTTGTCCAGTGTGGTAGTAGGCGGTATCTCATGGTTGTCCAGTGTGGTTTAGGTGGTGCCCGAGGGTTGACCAGCGTTGTAGTAGGTGGTGCCCGAGGTGGCCAGTGTGGTAGTAGGTGGTGTACGAGGTGACCAGTGTGGTAGGTGGTGCCCGAGGTGACCAGTGTGGTAGTAGGTGGCGCACGAGGTGACTAGTGTGGTAGGTAGTGCCCGAGGTGACCAGTGTGGTAGTAGGTGGTGCCCGATTGTTATCCTGTGTGGTAGTCAGTGGTGCCCAAGGTGACCAGTGTGGTAGTAGGTGGTGCCCGAGGGTTGTCCAGTGTGGTAGTAGGTGGTGCCCGAGGGTTGTCGAGTATGGTAGTAGGTGGAGCCTGAGGATTGTCCAGTGTGGTACAAAGTGGTGCCCGAGGGTTGTCCAGTGTGGTAGAAAGTGGTGCCCGAATTGACCTGTGTTGTAGTAGGCAGTGCCCGAGGAGACCAGTGTGGTAGTAGGTGGTGCCCGAGGGTTGTCCAGTATGGTAGTATGTGGTGCCTGAGGGTTGTCCAGTGTGGTAGTAGGTGGTGCCTCAGGGTTGTCCAGTGTGGTAGTAGGTGGTGCCGAGGGTTGTCCAGTGTGGTAGTGGGTGGTGCCCGAGGGTTGTCCAGTGTGGTAGTAGGTGGTGCCCGAGGTGACCAGTGTGGTAGTAAGTGGTGCCCGAGGGTTGTCCAGTGTGTTAGTAGGTTGTGTCCGCGGGTTGTCCAGTGTGGTAGTAGGTTGTGCCCGAGGGTTGTCCAGTGTGGTAGTAGGTGGTGCCCGAGGGTTGTCCAGTGTGGTAGTAGGTGGTGCCCGAGGTGACCAGTGTGGTAGTAGGTGGTGCGCGAGGTGACCAGTGTGGTAATATGTGGTGCTCGAGGGTTGTTCAGTGTGGTAGTAGGCGATGCTCGAGGGTTGTCCATTGTGGTAGTAGGTGGTGCCCGAGGGTGGACCAGTGTGGTAGTTGGTGGTGCCCGAGGGTTGTCCAGTGTGGTAGTAGGTGGTGCCCGAGGGTTGTCCAGAGTGGTAGTAGGTGGTGCCTGAGGGTTGTCCGGTGTTCTAGTATGTAGTGCCCGAGGGTTGCCCAGTGTGGTAGTAGGTGGTGCCTGAGGGTTGTCCAGTGTGGTAGTAGGTGGTGCCTAAGGGTTGTCCAGTGTGCTAGTAGGTGGTGCCTAAGGGTTGTCGAGTGTGGAAGTAGGTGGTGCCCGTGGGTTGTCCAGTGTGGTAGTAGGTGTGCCTGAGGGTTGTCCAGTGTGGTAGTAGGTGGTGCCCCAGGGTTGTCCAATGTGCTAGCACGCGGTGCCCGAGGGTTGACCAGTGTGGTAGTAGGTGGTACACGAGGGTTGTCCAGTGTGGTAGTAAGTGGTGCCCGAGGGTTCACCAGTGTGGTAGTAGGTGGTGCCAAAGGGTTGCCCATTGTGGTAGTAGGTGGTGCCCGAGGGTTCTCCAGTGTTTTAGTAGGTGGTGCCGAGGTGTCCAGTGTGGTAGTAAATGGTGCCCGTGGTTTGTCCCGTGTTGTAGTAGATTGTGCCCGAGGGTTGATCATTGTGGTAGTAGGTGGTGCCAGAGGGATGTCCAGTGTGGTAGTAGGTGGTGCCCGAGGATTGATCATTGTGGTAGTAGGTGGTGCCCGAGGGTTGACCAGTGTGGTAGTATGTGGTGCCCGAGGGTTGTCCTGTGTGGTAGTAGGTGGTGCCCGAGGGTTGACCAGTGTGGTAGTAGGTGGTGCCCGAGGGCTGACCGGTGTGGTTGTAGGTGGTTCCTCAGGGTTGTCCAGTGTGGTAGCAGGTGGTGCCCGAGGGTTGTCCAGTGTGGTAGTAGGTTGTGCCCGAGGGTTGTCAAGTGTGTTGTAGTAGGTGGTGCCCGAGGTGACCAGTGTGGCAGTACGTGGTGCCCGAGGAGACCAGTGTGGTAGTAAGTGGTGCCCGAGGGTTGTCCAGTGTGGTAGTACGTTGTGCCCGAGGGTTGTCCAGTGTGGTAGTAGGTGGTGCCCGAGGGTTGTCAAGTGTGGTGGTAGGTGGTGACCGAGGTGACCAGTTTTGTAGTAAGTGGAACCCGAGGGTTGTCCACTGAGGTAGTAGGAGGTGCCCGAGGTTGCTAGTGTGGTAGTAAGTGATGCCCGAGGGTTGTCCAGTGTGGTAGTAGGTGGTGCCCGAGGGTTGTCGAGTATGGTAGTAGGTGGAGCCTGAGGATTGTCCAGTGTGGTACAAAGTGGTGCCCTAGGGTTGTCCAGTGTGGTAGAAAGTGGTGCCCGAATTGACCAGTGTGGTAGTAGGCGGTGCCTGAGGAGACCAGTGTGGTAGTAGTTGGTGCCCAAGGGTTGTCCAGTGTGGTAGTAGGTGGTGCCTCAGAGTTGTCCAGTGTGGTAGTAGGTGGTGCCCGAGGGTTGTCCAGTGTGGTAGTGGGTGGTGCCCGAGGGTTGTCCAGTGTTGTAGTAGGTGGTGCCCGAGGTGACCAGTGTGGTAGTAAGTGGTACCCGAGGGTTGTCCAGTGTGTTAGTAGGTTGTGTCCGAGGGTTGTCCAGTGTGGTTGTAGGTTGTGCCCGAGGGTTGTCCAGTGTGGTAGTAGGTGGTGCCAGAGGGTTGTCCAGTGTGGTAGTAGGTGGTGCCCGAGGTGACCAGTGTGGTAGTAGGTGGTGCCCGAGGTGACCAGTGTGGTAATATGTGGTGCTCGAGGGTTGTTCAGTGTGGTAGTAGGCGATGCTCGAGGGTTGTCCATTGTGGTAGTAGGTGGTGCCCGAGGGTGGACCAGTGTGGTAGTTGGTGGTGCCCGAAGGTTGTCCAGTGTGGTAGTAAGTGGTGCCCGAGGGTTGTCCAGAGTGGTAGTAGGTGGTGCCTGAGGTTTGTCCGGTGTTCTAGTAGTTAGTGCCCGAGGGTTGCCCAGTGTGGTAGTAGGTGGTGCCTGAGGGTTGTCCAGTGTGGTAGTAGGTGTGCCTGAGGGTTGTCCAGTGTGGTAGTAGGTGGTGCCCGAGGGTTGTCCAATGTGCCAACACGCGGTGCCTGAGGGTTGTCCAGTGTGGTAGTAGGTTGTACCAGAGGGTTGTCCAGTGTGGTAGTAAGTGGTGCCCGAGTGTTCACCAGTGTGGTAGTAGGTGGTGCCAAAGGGTTGCCCAGTGTGGTAGTAGGTGGTGCTCGAGGGTTCTCCAGTGTGGTAGTAGGTGGTGCCGAGGTGTCCAGTGTGGTAGTAAATGGTGCCCGTGGTTTGTCCAGTGTAGTAGTAGATGGTGCCCGAGGGTTGACCATTGTGGTAGTAGGTGGTGCCCGAGGGATGTCCAGTGTCGTAGTAGGTGGTGCCCGAGGGTTGATCATTGTGGTAGTAGGTGGTGCCCGAGGGTTATCCAGTGTGGTAGAAGGTGGTGCCCCAGGGTTGACCAGTGTGGTAGTATGTGGTGCCCGAGGATTGTCCTGTGTGGTAGTAGGTGGTGCCCAAGGGTTGACCAGTGTGGCAGTAGGTGGTGCCCGAGGGCTGACCAGTGTGGTTGTAGGTGGTGCCTCAGGGTTGTCCAGTGTGGTAGTAGGTGGTGCCCGAGGGTTGTCCAGTGTGGTAGTAGGTTGTGCCCGAGGGTTGTCAAGTGTTGTAGTAGGTGGTGCCCGAGGTGACCAGTGTGGCAGTAGGTGGTGCCCGAGGAGACCAGTGTGGTAGTAAGTGGTGCCCGAGGGTTGTCCAGTGTGGTAGTATGTGGTGCCTGAGGGTTGTCCTGTGTGGTAGTAGGTGGTGCCCGAGGGTTGACCAGTGTGGTAGTAGGTGGTGCCCGAGGGCTGACCAGTGTGGTTGTAAGTGGTGCCTCAGGGTTGTCCAGTGTGGTAGTAGGTGGTGCCCGAGGGTTGTCCAGTGTGGTAGTAGGTGGTGACCGAGGGTTGTCAAGTGTGGTGGTAGGTGGTGACCGAGGTGACCAGTTTTGTAGTAAGTGGAACCCGATTGTTGTCCAGTGAGGTAGTAGGAGGTGCCCGAGGTTGCCAGTGTGGTAGTAATTGATGCCCGAGGGTTCTCCTGTGTGGTTCTAGATGGTGCCCGAGGGTTGTATAGTGTGGTAATAGGTGGTGCCCGAGGGTTGTCTAGTGTGGTAGTAGGTGGTGCCCGAGGGTTGTCCAGTGTGGTAGTAGGTGGTGCCCAAGGTGACCAGTGTGGTAGTAAGTTGTGCCCGAGGGTTGTCAAGTGTGGTAGTAGGTGGTGCCCTGGGGTTGTCAAGTGCGGCAATAGGTGGTGCCTGAGGTTTGTCCAGTGTGGTAGTAGGTGGAGCCAGAGGAGACCATTGTGGCAGTATGTGGTGCCCGAGGTGGCCAGTGTGGTAGTAGGTGGTGGCCGAGGGTTGTCCAGTGTGGTAGTAGGTGGAGCCAGAGGTGACCATTGTGGCAGTATGTGGTGCCCGAGGTGACCAGTGTATTAGTAGGAGGTGCCCGAGGTGGCCAGTGTGGTAGCAGGTGGTGCGCGAGTGTTGTCCTGTGTGGTAGTAGGTGGTGCCCGAAATGACCAGTGTGGTAGTAGGTGGTGCCCGAAATGATCAGTGTGGTAGTATTTTGTGCCCGAGGGTTCACCAGTGTGGTAGTAGATGGTGCCTGAGGGTTGTCCAGTGTCGGAATGGGTGGAACCTGAGGGTTGTCCAGTGTGTTAGTAGGTGGTGCCCGAGGTGATCAATGTGGTAGGAAGTGGTGCCCGAGTGTTGTTCAGTGTGGTAGTAGGTGGTGCCCGAGGGTTGTCAAGTGATGTAGTAAGTGGTGACCGAGGGTTGTCCACTGTGGTAGTAGGTGGCTCGTGAGGCTTGTCCAGTGTGGTAGTAAGTGCTGCCAGAGGGTTGTCCAGTGTGGAAGTAGGTGGTGCCCGAGGTGACCAGTGTGGTAGTAGGTGGTGCATGAGGGTTGTCCAGTGTGGTAGTAAGTGGTGCCCGACGGTTGTTCAGTGTGGTAGTAGGTGGTGCCTGAGGCTTGTCCAGTGTGGTAGTAAGTGCTGCAAGAGGGTTGTCCAGTGTGGAACTAGGTGGTGCCGAGGTGACCAGTGTGGTAGTAGGTGGTGCGGGTGCCTGAGGGTTGTCCAGTGTGGTAGTAGGTGGTGCCTAAGGGTTGTCCAGTGTGCTAGTAGGTGGTGCCTAAGGGTTGTCGAGTGTGGAAGTAGGTGGTGCCCGTGGGTTGTCCAGTGTGGTAGTAGGTGTGCCTGAGGGTTGTCCAGTGTGGTAGTAGGTGGTGCCCCAGGGTTGTCCAATGTGCTAGCACGCGGTGCCCGAGGGTTGACCAGTGTGGTAGTAGGTGGTACACGAGGGTTGTCCAGTGTGGTAGTAAGTGGTGCCCGAGGGTTCACCAGTGTGGTAGTAGGTGGTGCCAAAGGGTTGCCCATTGTGGTAGTAGGTGGTGCCCGAGGGTTCTCCAGTGTTTTAGTAGGTGGTGCCGAGGTGTCCAGTGTGGTAGTAAATGGTGCCCGTGGTTTGTCCCGTGTTGTAGTAGATTGTGCCCGAGGGTTGATCATTGTGGTAGTAGGTGGTGCCAGAGGGATGTCCAGTGTGGTAGTAGGTGGTGCCCGAGGATTGATCATTGTGGTAGTAGGTGGTGCCCGAGGGTTGACCAGTGTGGTAGTATGTGGTGCCCGAGGGTTGTCCTGTGTGGTAGTAGGTGGTGCCCGAGGGTTGACCAGTGTGGTAGTAGGTGGTGCCCGAGGGCTGACCGGTGTGGTTGTAGGTGGTTCCTCAGGGTTGTCCAGTGTGGTAGCAGGTGGTGCCCGAGGGTTGTCCAGTGTGGTAGTAGGTTGTGCCCGAGGGTTGTCAAGTGTGTTGTAGTAGGTGGTGCCCGAGGTGACCAGTGTGGCAGTACGTGGTGCCCGAGGAGACCAGTGTGGTAGTAAGTGGTGCCCGAGGGTTGTCCAGTGTGGTAGTACGTTGTGCCCGAGGGTTGTCCAGTGTGGTAGTAGGTGGTGCCCGAGGGTTGTCAAGTGTGGTGGTAGGTGGTGACCGAGGTGACCAGTTTTGTAGTAAGTGGAACCCGAGGGTTGTCCACTGAGGTAGTAGGAGGTGCCCGAGGTTGCTAGTGAGGGTTGTCCAGTGTGGTAGTAAGTGGAGCCCGAGGGTTATCCACTGTGGTAGTAAGTGGTGCCCGAGGGGACCAGTGTGTTAGTAGGTGGTGCCCGAATTGAACAGTGTGAGAGTAGGTGGTGCCTGAATTGACCAGTGAGGTAGTAGGTGGTGCTCGAGGGTTCTCCAGTGTGGTAGTAGGTGGTGCCGAGGTGTCCAGTGTGGTAGTAAATGGTGCCCGTGGTTTTTCCAGTGTTGTAGTAGATGGTGCCCGAGGGTTGACCATTGTGGTAGTAGGTGGTGCCCGAGGGATGTCCAGTGTCGTAGTAGGTTGTGCCCGAGGGTTGATCATTGTGGTAGTAGGTGGTGCCCGAGGGTTGTCCAGTGTGGTAGAAGGAGGTGCCCCAGGGTTGACCAGTGTGGTAGTATGTGGTGCCTGAGGGTTGTCCTGTGTGGTAGTAGGTGGTGCCCGAGGGTTGACCAGTGTGGTAGTAGGTGGTGCCCGAGGGCTGACCAGTGTGGTTGTAAGTGGTGCCTCAGGGTTGTCCAGTGTGGTAGTAGGTGGTGCCCGAGGGTTGTCCAGTGTGGTAGTAGGTTGTGCCCGAGGGTTGTCAAGTGTTGTAGTAGGTGGTGCCCGAGGTGACCAGTGTGGCAGTAGGTGTTGCCCGAGGAGACCAGTGTGGTAGTAAATGGTGCCCGAGGGTTGTCCAGTGTGGTAGTAGGTTGTGCCCGAGGGATGTCCAGTGTGGTAGTAGGTGGTGCCCGAGGGTTGTCCAGTGTGGTAGTAGGTGGTGCCCGAGGTTGCCAGTGTGGTAGTAAGTGATGCCCGAGGGTTGTCCAGTGAGGTAGTATGAGGTGCCCGAGGTTGCCAGTGTGGTAGTAAGTGATGCCCGAGGGTTGTCCTGTGTGGTTCTAGATGGTGCCCGAGGGTTGTATAGTGTGGTAATAGGTGGTGCCCGAGGGTTGTCTAGTGTGGTAGTAGGTGGTGCCAGAGGGTTGTCCAGTGTGGTAGTAGGTGGTGCCCAAGGTGACCAGTGTGGTAGTAAGTTGTGCCCGAGGGTTGTCAAGTGTGATAGTAGGTGGTGCCCTGGGGTTGTCAAGTGCGGCAGTAGGTGGTGCCTGAGGGTTGTCCAGTGTGGTAGCAGGTGGAGCCAGAGGAGACCATTGTGGCAGTATGTGGTGCCCGAGGTGGCCAGTGTGGTAGTAGGTGGTGGCCGAGGTTTGTCCAGTGTGGTAGTAGGTGGAGCCAGAGGTGACCATTGTGGCAGTATGTGGTGCCCGAGGTGACCAGTGTATTAGTAGGAGGTGCCCGAGGTGGCCAGTGTGGTAGCAGGTGGTGCGCGAGTGTTGTCCTGTGTGGTAGTAGATGGTGCCCGAAATGACCAGTGTGGTAGTAGGTGGTGCCCGAAATGATCAGTGTGGTAGTATTTGGTGCCCGAGGGTTCACCAGTGTGGTAGTAGATGGTGCCTGAGGGTTGTCCAGTGTCGGAATGGGTGGAACCTGATGGTTGTCCAGTGTGTTAGTAGGTGGTGCCCGAGGTGATCAGTGTGGTAGGAAGTGGTGCCCGAGTGTTGTTTAGTGTGGTAGTAGGTGGTGCCCGAGGGTTGTCAAGTGATGTAGTACGTGGTGACCGAGGGTTGTCCACTGTGGTAGTAGGTGGCGCCTGAGGCTTGCCCAGTGTGGTAGTAAGTGCTGCCAGAGGGTTGTCCAGTGTGGAAGTAGGTGGTGCCCGAGGTGACCAGTGTGGTAGTAGGTGGTGCGTGAGGGTTGTCCAGTGTTTTAGTAAGTGGTGCCTGATGGTTGTCCATTGTGGTAGTAGGTGGTGCCTGAGGCTTGTCCAGTGTGGTAGTAAGTGCTGCAAGAGGGTTGTCCAGTGTGGAACTAGGTGGTGCCCGAGGTGACCAGTGTGGTAGTAGGTGGTGCGTGAGGGTTGTCCAGTGTGGTAGTAAGTGGTGCCCGAGGGTTATCCACTGTGGTAGTAAGTGGTGCCCGAGGGGACCAGTGTGTTAGCAGGTGGTGCCCGAATTGACCAGTGTGAGAGTAGGTGGTGCCTGAATTGACCAGTGAATTAGTAGGTGGTGCCCGAGGGCTGTCCAGTGTGGTAGTAGGTGGTGCCTGAGGGTTGTCCAGTGTGGTAGTAGGTGGTGTTCGAGGGTTGTCCAGTGTGGTAGTAGTTGGTGCCCGGGGTTTGACCTGTGTGGTAGTAGGTGGTGCCCGAGG